>NW_015113292.1:169079-197069 GCF_001443285.1 Poecilia latipinna | reverse complement strand
ATATCAACTTGTCTTGCCTTCAAACTGAGGATCAGTGAAGTTTGCGAAGCAACTGAGGGGGATTAATTTCAAAGTTTTCTGCACAGTCGGCTGTAGTTTCATCTTCACTGATTCAATGTCTGCACCTTCAAGTGAACAGCTCTCCCTAACGGTCTGTAAAGTCACACACACACAGTGAGTGAGGCTCCTTTTCTACCACGTCCAACCAGAATTAGTGTGTGATATTACAGCCTAGCCTGCAGTTGTGCTATATTGATAGGCCCATACATCAAAGCAATTCCTGACAATCACAGATGGCTAATCGGGACATTTTACAACCTTGCAGTTTACGCAGGGATTTTGATATAAATTAAGCACACAAGGCAGCGTCCCCTTTCATGAAGCTGTACTTGGACAGGGCTTCATCTGATGAATACCTGCTTTTATTGGCTCAAAGACCTCCCAGCCCTCTGTGAGTAGGAATATTGTTTTTCATACATACCTGTCTATGGTAATTAATTATGGTTTGGTGTTTCGCCTACAGTCAAACTTGGAAGAAAAATATCTGCCTTCACCTCTCTTCTTGACTCTTCTTCTTCCTCGCCTTTTTTTATTCTATTTGTCTGCCTTTTATTCCTCCCATTGTTCAGAGTTTGATGAACCAATAGTACAGCTCTGCAAGGCCATGCATCTACCTTATTTTAGCTGTTCAGTTGCAGCAAATTTTTCTCATTGGGATTTATTGTTGGACAATTTAGAAAGTATATATTCAGCTTTTCTTTTCATTTTGTCTTGAACTGTTGCTTTTTATCAAATTGGTGCACACAAACTTACGTTCCCTCACACAAAGTAATAAGTTTTACTTTTAAATGCACTGGAGAATATACCCACACACGACCCCCTTTTATCTTTTAAAAAAAACTTCTAACATTTGTTTCCTAATTTTTTTTTATTTTTAATATTTAAGGCCCAACATAAATGTTACATATTCTCAGCATCAGTTCAAACAGACACTAACCTGATAGATTTAATCTGCTTTTTAACACATTAGTATTTTCTTTCCTTATTCTCCAGAGATGTAAATAAAGTAACCACAGAAAAGCAGAGTTCAGAAAGGATAAAAAGGGGAAGTGGAGAAGTGTTTGGAGAAAAAATAAGATCTGAATTGGAAGTTGGAGGAGAGGGGATGATGGGAAGTGGAAGAATTGGTTTACACTCTCCGGTTTTGTTCCACTTTCTTCAATTACCAGAACATCATTATAGGATGGTCGGGTAGAAGTGAAGGAAGAGGGATGCTCCAGAGAAACTGTGTTCAGGCAGCCCGGGCTGTGAGTCAGCAGAGGAAACAAAGAACCAGAAAAACACTTGTCACCTGACCTGCACACACTGATCTGCAAACATGTACACACACACACATTCTGCGGCAGTCTGCCTGGTCCCAGGTTAATATAGCAGCACCCCCTCTTTATCATTACACAGATGGCCATGGGAGAACTTAATTCTTCCTCTATTGACTGAGTTTGCATCGCTGGTCCCTGCTGTAATGACTGATCCATCAACAAACCGACTGGTGGCTCAGGATAAGGAAGCATTACATTAAATGAGATAGAGAGACGGAGAGACTGAAAAGGGGATGTGCCACCTGCATATATATTCTGTATGTGTTCCTTTACTGGATCATTTTTACATGTATTGAATTTCTCCTGCAAAGAAAGACTTTTTTATTGATATATTTCAATGTATTTGAACCCCCTCAGAGGACTTAGTTTTACATCAAGCAGACACAAAGGAAAACTGACACAATGTATAAACATATAAAAGTTTTGTTATTCAGGGCATTTTATTTTGAAGATCTGCTACAGGAAAATTTAGTGTGACCAATAAACCTAATGTCCGAGTTTTTTTGTATAGTAGAGTACCCTTATATGCAGGCACAGAGCATCCAAATGTCACACAAAGAGGCCAGGGAGCAATCCATTCCTACTAACTAACATAATCCTCCTGCAAAGCTAAAATGCTAATTAACAGAATTTTTGATTAATTAATTTCTCTTTTTCACATGTTGTCCCATGAAAATCATGTCATAGTTTGAGCACAAAATGTTGTTCAAATCCAGTTTTTTGCTTAAGAATCTTTAAACTTTTATCACCATTAGAGAAAGCGAGTCTGATGAAGCTTCAATAAATCATCATAGAAGAGAGGAAACCTGCTAGCAATAGCCTAACTTTTCAGCAAATCACCGAGCCTGACAACCAGAGTAAAATTAGATATATAATTAGAAACAAATTATAAAGTTTTGGTGACAAGTGAGAAAAAAAAAGTACCTTGTTAGCCTAGTTAACCTGTATTGGAGCAGAGCATTGATACTGAACTGCAGAAACTACAGTTGGGATTTAATATCTGGTGCATTCAAGAAAATTAATAAAAGGGGAAAGAGCAGGAGAGACTGCGTAGCACATACAAAATATGATGTGCATTTTAATGCTCTTTACAGCTACAGAGTTTAAAAACATTATAGAAAGAACAAAAAAATCTTGGTCAGGATGTGTTTACTGCAATTTTTTCATTTGAAGACATTTCTATGAAAAATAGAAATATATATATATGTGTGTGTGTGTGTGTGTGTGTGTGTGTGTGTAAAGAAAGAAACAACGGTCCAATGTTGTTTCCTTCTTTATGTTAAATCTTTGCTAAGGTTTAACACGTTTTATAATAAATATATTTTTACCTTCATTGTTGGCTGACAAACTAGCTCCAAAGCGCTTGGCTGCCACTATCTGAACTGGAGTGATGAGCTGAAAAATACACAAAAGAAGAAAATTCTTAAATGTAAAATTGGTTTCTCTTGAAGCCTGGTCAAATTATGACATATTTCACATGGTTTTGACAAGCAGACTTGAGCAAAGAAACACTTTTTTTTTTTGCTTTTTTATTGTCATATATTTGTAGAAGTGAAATTATACATGGCCTCCAGGTTCTAGTGGAGGTCATGGGGTGGTTGGGGTAGATTGTGCTAATTTGCTGCACCTGTGAAGGTCTAAATATATATACATATGGCCCACAAAGTGTGGCCTGCAGGTCATTGGTTTCCATCTCACTATAAACTGTGGGTGTGTAGTGCCTTAGAGCTTTTGTAAACCTCATCTGGCTTAAAAAAAATTAAGCCAAAGATTTTTTAGAAATAAAGAAAAAAAAAATAAGCTTTTATGTCTATGCTTAATGTCTGTATTAAGCATAGAAACTTCTTGAAACTGAAGTCAACTTTCTTGCTTGTACATACAATCTTGGCACATAAAGCAAATTCTTATTCACTTCCAGGTAAACCAGTTTTATTTTAAGTAACAGCAACAACCTATTTGAACAATCAAATCTTTGTAGACGCCCCTTCTCAATTAGTTCATGAAGTGAGTTGAGCTTGTTGGAAGCCAACCAGCGGATGGCTTGAGCCTGAACAATTGTTCTCCTGTACCAGTACTTCCCTGCAAACATCCTCTAACTCCCTCCTGCCCCCACCCACCAGATTCGGACAGATTAAGCACACAGGTTTATCCAGGTTTTCCCTCAATCCATGGAAGCACACTCCTGAAGTTTTCCCGCACTCAAACGCAAACAAACGCTGGATGATGACACACATATAATTAGATTTAGTCCCATTTGGGAGACGTCACTATGGCCGATTTGGTATTTAATAAAAATCATCTGCGGTTAATTCTCCAAGGATTATTTCTAAAGAAGTGGAATGCAGTTAAATGAACTTCCACACCCAGAGGAGGCGAAGGGTTAACCGACTGCCTCATGGGCCTGTTAAATTCTCTTAACTCCGACAAGTCCAGACTTCTGCAGCCAAATGTGATGGATGCTGTCTCGCTGTTGGTCTTTTCCACTTTGCAGACACATGCAGCCCTGTCGCTTCTTTGCTTTCACCTTTTCTTAAAGATGCCTGCGAGATGAAAGGCTGCGGCCCTTCGCCTTATCACTGTCTTTAAAGCTTGGGAAAACTTGGCAGCACCTCAGCTTTTTAAGGGAGAGAGAGAGCGAGGGAGAGACGGGGAAGAGAAATAGCATTGGGGATTATAGTTCTGAGGACAAACCTGACTATTCACACTTGGCATTAGCAAGACAGCCCGGGTACAAGAAGGATATTTTTTATTCCCTTCAATTTAACTTTAATTACTCAAATCTCGGCGAGGGCACACAAGAAAAGCCCAGGCATTTGTGTCTGGGAGATTAGCAGACTGCCCTGCCAAGTCCTCGCCGGCGCTGCATCGTTAGATAGAATTCAAATTCAAATCCAGGCTAAAGACAGTGCAGCTGTCGCCCCCCTGGCCTGAAAACCCCCTGGATCAGGAACGAGCTGTCCTCCCTCCTCCTTGCTTTCCCCAGGAGAAACCTAATCCTGCCTCCCTCGCTTCCTATATTTCCATTGCTATGTCTCTGCCTCTGATGACTGTGACAGCTCAAATAAAGCCATTAAAGCCTCTCTGAAATAATTAGTAATTAAAAATAAAAAAGTGGGTTGTTTTGTATTTCTCTGGCATCTCTCCTCAGGCAGGAAGAAGAGGCTGAGTCTGGAGGTGTTGGGGGGCCGATGCGCCTTTCACACCTCTTCAGATCGTTTTTCCAAGTGTGGCTAAAGGAAGGATTTCTTCATGGACATATCGGGTTAAACAAACACTTCCACTTCACACCTCCTCCCGACTCTCCGGGGGGAAAACTTGCAGGGCTTTCCTCTCCTCAGGAAGTTTGATGACATGCCCAAATTCTGATTTCTGTGACGTGTAATACTGCAAGTCCTCTCTGTGGGCTTTATAATCTTGTCACTGTGCCGCTTTTTCTCCTCCCCGGCTCCTTTTCTTACTCCTGTATCCGGAGCTCGTTTTGGTAGGTGGTTCGATGCGAGGATGTCTCATAGAACGCCAAAATCCCCACTAGTTGTTCGCCTTTCACCCGCAATTGACTTTGTGAACACCTGCAATGTCTTCAATAAGTAGCTAGTCTTATCTTCTTTGGGTAGAGCAGACCCCATTATTATGGGTTCGAGGGCAGATACCCCCGTCGTGCTTCAGGCCGCAAATGATAATCCAGGCTGCCACACCGCTGAAATCCTGCTAAAGTGATCCTAAATTGACAAAACCCTTGGATCTTCCGGAATAGGTTAAGCCTCATCTATTAGTGCTACAGTGGCTTGGGATAAAGGTTCGTCAGCCTCTTGCCACCGCTGAGAACGTCGTTGGCAGTGCCGTCCTTTCACTTATCATCTTTTAATCCCTGCAGACACAGCAATGCAGAAAGGGGCAAAGAGTTTATCTCACTTCCTTTAAAGTCTTTAGGTAATTTCTAACTCGAGTTCTGTAGCCGTCTGTGGAAAAACGTCATTGGGACAAAAATATTGGAGGAGACGGCTCAAGCAAAGAGTGCTGCAACTGTTTTTTTTTTAGTTGCTCCAGATGCCATTAAAACAGAAACTGATTGGCATTAGAAAGAGCACTAGTGGTTGTGAATGTGAGAGCAGGCTATGTCTCTCAGTTAAAGAGCCCATAGGTATCCACGATGCTGGTAGGAGGAGCAGCAGCTCTGGATTGAATCATGTCATGCCAGCCTTTTTACAGATTCTGGACAAATCTGGAATAATTTGGAGTGCCCACATATGGCTAAAGCAAAGGGATTATAGGAAAATATCTTCATTAAATTCCTGCATTAAATTCCAATGAGAGGCACACATTTCGACTTGAACAATGTCTAAACTGCAGGAATATATTAGTGTACTTATTTCATAGCCAGTATAATCTACAACTAAATAACAGCAAAGTCAGTGATGACATGAAGGTGATCCGGGAAAAACTCCCAGGCCTCTGCTTTCAGGTCCATGGTAAGTAAAGGATTTTAAAAAGCCAGAAGAGTCAAGTTAATAACCACATATCCAGACTTTTTTTTTTCTGTTGCTCCATCCCGTTTTTCCATCATCCCTCCTTACACCCTTCACTCATCCTCTCTCCCAATCTGCACGGGCCTAAGGGAGGGAATAGCGATTAATATCAGCCTAAGTTGTTACCTAATTCATTATGGAATAGCAGTTAATTTGATTTGATATTATTTTAATAAAATTCTGTAATATATTAGATTGTTTCAGGCTATCAAAATCATTTTCCAATTATTACGGTTACTCAACCAAGTCCAGCTTTCCCCTCCCTTTGTGTCAAACGGCAGTTGGTCTCAGTGTGAATACATTAGCTGCTCCGACTCCGTCCCTCCGACTGATGGGAGACGAAAACGTATGTATATGCATGATTAAACCCCAAATGTTATTAGTGTTATTGATCTGCACTGCTGCAGTAGATTGGTGTGTGTGACTGGCTCAGCAAGGTGTCCTAAATGTGTTTGATTGAGCCCTGCACAGAGGAATGAAGAGACCTGGATTTTTTAAAATCTTATTTCTCTTTCCCGGTGAGTGTGTGTGTGTGTGTTACTCTAATCTTTTGGCTCTGTGTTAATTAGTAGCATGCTTCAGTGACCCTGCCCTTTTCTGAGCCATCAGGACTTCAGATTGGAGGGAAGCGATCTAAGTCATCCCTAAACCATGGCCAAGCAAGTTCAACGCAACTTAATATGCATACCTCAGGCAGTCCTGGTTCCAAAATCTTTACTGAAAATAAAATAATAAAATAAAAAGTTAACCTAAGTTAAGTTAAAGTAGAAATTGTCCATTTCTACTTTACAGTTTTACATGCCAAGTTGAAATTCTGAGGTGAAAGACAGAAGCCAGTGGAATCTTGCTAATGCCATTTACAACATCACTAATCAGGCTCATTTCTACCACCCGGCTTTGAGTTATTTCACTGCTGGGAAAAGATGGAATGATGGTTAGGTGGAAATTCCAGTATGAAGATGAATTCATAAATCAGAACTTGGAGTGATGAGAGCGATCAACCAGTTGGTCTGACATATGAAACTCTGGATTGTTTCTATGTTTCAAGACCCAGAGACCAACAAAACAAGAGTCTGGATACAAGCTCACCTCTGATGTGGGTTGGACTGTACTGTCTTAAGATCTCAAACTATTATCATGCAAATTGTTTGGAATTTCATCTTTATATTTTGCTAAAACTGCTAAAATGAGCTCAGTCTGCAAAGTCTCTACTTTGGAGAAGAAACTCAGTTTGTTTGCTGCCATTTCTTCTCCACTTTGAAAAGGAATCAGCTTTCATGGTTTGTATGGTCAAGATTCCTCCCGATGTCTATTTGTTTGTCTTTTCCAGGCACATCTCACAGGAGGGAGAACTTGGAACATATTCAAAGCTCATCAGAGGGACAACATATATCAAAATGTGTCTCGCCTCACAATAACTTGAAATCTTACAAGAGGAACTAAAGAGTGTTACGTCTGGGCTTCCCCTAATCCAGTGTAGGAAAAATAGGAGATTTTTGTGTGGATTGCAATCAGCTTGGCTGTAGACCATAATCTACATTGAATAAATATAATTTAAGTTTAACTAGAAGAAAACAATTAGTGTGCTGGATTCTGGCTCTCTAACTTAGCTTTTTGACCAAGTTTATACATCAGAAACACCAAATCAGTGAACAAACTTTCACTGTATGAGCTGATCTCTTGTGAGATTTCCTCCATCCTTTTTTTCAGCTTTTTTAATTAAAAGAAAATGATATGACCAAGTTATTCAGCTTGGTCTCCATTTACTTATATGGTATAGGGTTTTTAACCAACCCTCAAAGTGTTTTTTTTTTTTTTTGTACCCACATGAAGACATTATAAAAACTGGTGCAAACAGTGTTCCTTCATTCGTAATGCATGTCCTCACAATTTAACTTTGAGTCCCTCAGGGCAAAAGGCTCTTAAGGCTCAGCATGAGTTCATACTTCTGTCATCTTTTTAGTTGGTCAAAAATTATGCAGAATTAATAATACACAGCACAGTTTCTCTCCTAATATAAGCTTTGTACAGTCGGGGACGGGAAAATTTCCAAAGCCCACCACGTCTTAGAGAAATGTTTGCATAATTATGGGCCACACACTGAATTACACCCAGCTGGAACAGCAGAGGCAGACTGATACCGACGGCCTTTATTTAACCACAGACCGGTTTACCGTTTCACCTCTTTGTCCAGCAGCTCTGATGTCTGTCCCAAGGGTTGCCCCAGGGTAGCCAGTGAGGGGCCCTGTCTCGTTTCAGGAGTTCCACCTCTCTGAAGCTCATAACTGTTTTGATGAGCCGTTGGCACCTTCCCAGAAGCACGTCGGTCTCCGGCCAACGTGCACATTCCACTTTACTCCCCACCCCCCGCGCAACGACAATGGAGTTCACTTTTTTAACGCCCTACTTTTTATCTCTTATTGCATAGCCGCCCCCTTCCCTTTTCTCCCTGCAGTCACAGTATTATCATGATTTATAGAAGAGTCCATTTTGTTTTCGGTTCCAAGACGCTCAAATCAAAGTACCAGAGCTGTGCTTTATCTTGCTTTATTGGAAGCCACTGCATACTCCCCTCTTGGTCAGTTAAATGTATTTAAGTGTATATTTAGATAAAAAATAGTCTCTGAGCCGCAGATTTCATTGTTTTCTGTGTCAGTGATGAATCTCTCTCTTTTGATAGTTACTCAGGGAGAAGAGAAATGCAAGCTTGAGTGTGCTGCAATTTCCTCTAGAGGGGAAAAAAAAAAGAGAAGCAAGGCTACTCATGGCACAAGACAAAAAGGGCAAAAAGTACACTTATTAAACCACCCTGCACACTATGGAGTTCATTCATAATTGTCTTCTGACTGATCTTAACATGATCAAATATTTCTCTTTATCAATGTTGGGCCAAAACTCTACCGTTCAAGGTGCCCGTCTTTAAAGAAACCAATGAAAAAGTTTTGTTCATTTTGTCTTAGAGAGCACGTCAGAATAAAGCAAAAGAAAAAAAAAAAAAACTGCTTAGTCTCCAATTCTCCGAAACTCATGGAGCTTCAACAGTCAAAGAATTGGAGAAAACCACTCACTACACAGAAAACACGAAAGCCTACCTTTGTCTAAATCAGGTAACAATACCACGCTGTCTGTCAGGCCAACACAAAAGCCTTAAAGATACACCCTGCTGTGTCTACGATTCTCGGAGAAAGCATCTGTATAGGTGGATGTCGTTTTATGATTTATGCCACGAGGACACGGTATAATAGAACAATAGCCTGAGTGTTTGGCTGTAACAAAGAGGACTGCAGGAGAGCTCCAGAATGGCAAGACGCTGTCATTTATTGCTGGTATTATGAATGGAGAGAAGCCAAAATTGATTTCCTGGATACAATACCTGCGTAAGGTGTTTGTTGGTCATCACTTGAAATGGGGAGGAGGGGAGGAGTGATTAAGGGCCACAAAAAACCTCACATGCTAAGAAAAATCAAAAGGTAAGGCTGAAAAAGACGAGTATGTCAGGTCCAAGTTTGCATTTATTATATATGCTGTGCTGAAAAGACGGGGGAATTATGAGTAAGCCTACCCCAGTTCATGATGAAACTGCAAGAAAAATTAAAATGTGGAACAATTCCCGCAAACAAAAATATTTAACTGTTTTAGGAGGCGACGTTTTCCCCAATCACCTCTATATTTGAAGCCACGCTCAACAAAAAAAAAAAAAGATGTAGGAAAACTTCCTAACGCCATTCTTGGATTGGATATCAGGCATAAACCAATGTTTGAAATATTTCATATAATTTTAAACTTTGGCAGATTAGTGATTATTATTTTTTTTATTTTACAAGCAGAGTTCATTTGCAAAGCATTTCCTTCTTATCATATCTGTTAATTATAAAAGTGAAGTTTTAGAGAGACATTTAATTCTAACTGTGCTAATCACAAATAAAAGCAGTTAAAATTAGCTTAATAAATGTCAAAATTCTATGTTTTTTATAGCTTCGTTTGACTGAAAAAGTATCAAGTTGCTTTGTGTGACTTCTTGCAAGCAATCTCTTATGAACACACACACTAATGGCTAATGAATAATTACTGTATGTTCACTGTAACTGTGGGTATTTGTCACTGGATGTTGTAGCTTTTCGGTTGATTTTAATAGAGTTCTCAATAGCAGCCTTTTTTAAAACTGTGCTAAAGTCCATTCTACCCACCACCCCCATTCTCAGTCTCAGCAATCTGCATACGGACTTACTGTAGCTGTGTAGCATGCTGCTAATGCAATCTTGACGGAACTGGTCTGAGGCTTAATTTGTAATTTGTAATTTTCAATTACAAATTCCAGCAGCCATGTGTCTAGTTTTCTTTTATTTGCTTAGACTAATGGAAAAAAAGACAAAAAGCTCAAGTAAAACTGTTCTGAAACAAAAAATGTGTATGCGAAAGTTTAGACAAATTAATATAAGATTATTTTTTAATTCCGGAATCACAGTTGTTGCCACTGTTGAACTCCAGCAAGAAAGTTTTGCATTTGAAACCCAACCATGGCCTTTCCATGTGGAGTTCCCTGTGATTTCCTGGCTTTTCTTCGGGTACTGTGTTCAAAACATTGCATATAAGCTTAACTGAAAGTTAAATTGCCATCTGACGCGTGTTGTTCTTTGTGTCATGTGTCCTTGTTCCAGTCCTGTGTTGACCCGCTGGAGAAATACCTGGGCTTTTTAATGATTTGTGCAACTTATAAAGGAGCCTGTAAATATGAAATAAAGATCTTTTATGAATAATGTCTGTTTTGGTAAAAAAAAAAAAAAAGAAAAAGAAAAGAAAACAAACACAACCAGAGTCCACTGGTATGCTTCCATTTATCTGTTTGGTGTCCGTTTCTTTTTCTCGCTACGTGACAAGATTGTGTTTTCGTCTGGGTACGATTGGCTTACTCAACACAGAGAAAGGACAGAGAAGCCAGCAATGTTGGTTTTACATTCAGCCCACCTCTTTGGTCAGCCCAACTTTTGAGTTTAACCTCCATCTGACTTCAGCACACGTTTTTTTCAACAGCTCTCCACTGAGGCATCCGGGGGCACTGTGTGCGCTTCCTGCACCCTGTGCATTAAAACCTTCCTCTTATGTTCTGGGAGATTGAAAGTGTCCAGCGTATTATTCAAATGACACGCTGCCTCACCGGGCTCCTCTTTTCTTTCTCCTATCTCTTTCCCTTCGTCCCCCTCCTCCTCCCCCACATTATTTTTGAAGACAACTGGAGGCTAGAGGATAAGAATACTGGTTGCGGTGCTTGCCGGCACTTCCTCCTCAGCCCTGATTTGAATAAAGAGCTTTGAAATTAAGTGGACAGGCCCCGTCAGGAAAGCAGCGGTGCGCCTTTAAGAAAGCAACCGTGCCTGGGTAAATTATTTTGATTGACGGTACCAGGATTTTTTTTTCTTCCTTTTTTACGAGCTGGCTGATTTAATTGTGAGAGCCAGGGGGCATCTTTTGGGGCCAGGTACCGGCGCTCTTCGCTGCAGCCCGTTTGATCTCCTCTAGCCGTCTCCCGGTGGTACCGGCAGCCTGGGCACTGAGGGCCAGAGGGCAGACGAACAAAGGCAACTGTGTCTGTGAGCCACACTCTGTTCACCTCCTATGAAATAGAAAAAAAAAATACAAAGCTTTGGAATGGGCAGCCAAAAGTGTGAAAATGGATTTCCAAGCTCATTTGATGTTAAGTCTTTAGTGTCAGGAGTGGTATATTCATTGATAAAGAGAAAGGAGGGAAGGAGGGGGCCGAAAGGTGGATAGAAGAGACGGAGAGCAGGAGAGCAAAGGCAGAAAGAGCCGGAGCATCTTCTAACAAATAGCTTTTCTTTTTTTTTTTTTTTTTTTTTCACTGAGGGGGAAGGGGGGTGGACCGGGTTTCAAACGAGGCAGAGGATTAGGGAGAGGGGGCTTAATGAGAAAAGGATCCCTCGTCAACGGACAGGCCCTGTCAAAAACCAAGAGGCCGATATTCACTCCCAAAAGCCAGCAAATACACACAAATGTACGGACCCGTCCAGGAGCCCAACAGCAGCCAGAATAAGCTTCTATCTGCAGCCGCCTGTCTGCCTTGCACTCACTCTGTCAGCAGAGTAAACCAGCTGCACACTCGGCCGTCCTTATCAGCGCCGCTGCTCAAAGTACCGCGCTCACGTCAAGTCTCCAAGTCCACACGCCTCTGCTCTCAGACTCAATCCTGCTGTGACGGCTGCCTGGCTGATTTACCGCCTTGTTTACTGACAACATTAGCAGAGCCATTTTTCCTCCATCTGCTGTACATCAGAACAATGCCTCGGTGCAATAACCAAAGACTCTGGAACAACCTGCAAGCTAAACAGCACCAACGCCAGGTTGAGTGTTGACGACTGCACAAAGTACCACATATACAGAATAATAAAGGAGACTAAAGTTTTGCTTGATGTACTTTTTATTTTATTTTTTATGTTTGCTACAGTGTATCTAATTATATAAAGGGCTTAGATATTTTCTTTTAAAGAATTTCTTCAAATAATAGTTCACATGCCTTCGTTTTCTGTTTACATCCGTAATCGTTTGTTCTACATCTTTATGTTTTCCAGTGATGGGCAGGCGGCTTGTCCAGGTCCACTTCTTGCCAATGACCTTTGCAGACATGTCCCCTGCAACCATGCACGGATAGGAAGGGATGAATGGATGGATGGTGATAAAGAAACTCTGAGTTTGGATCCATCTACCCAGAGTGTTGTCTTACTTCACAAATCAAATCTCTACTAAGCAATCTGTTGCCTGGAGCTCGTTCAACTCAGAGTGGTTGCAATGAGAGTAATTCAGAAGCGCTGTAGGTCATCTTCTGTGATTAAGGAGCTAAATTTGCCATCCATGAGTCTGTCATACTTCACACTAACATCTTAGCAAAAGTAAACAAAGGTGATACTTTTGTGACAACATAGTAGAGACAAAAAAAAAGTTAAACTCTCTTTTTTTTTACCATACACAAACGGTAGAAGGTCACATTCATTTACAAAAGGAATGTTTCTGAATTTTAATACAGAGGAAAAGGAGATAGATGAACAGCTAAAATTCAAGATTTCTCCACAGCAGTTAGGGTTGGGAGTGTTTCTGGAACAGTTGTGTAATTCCGATCCTATTTTTGTTTGGTACGGGAACTATCACTGCGTTTTAAGTTGACATTTGATTGGTTTTGGCATCAAATCTTGATAGTTTTGGTTAGAAAACAATATTTGTCTGAGAGCACACGTGTCACCAAGTGATTGAACTTCATTTGGGGTCAGTACTTGTAATTTAGTGTAAAAATCTCCAGTTTTTTTGAAAGTAATGAAACTTTGCCGAATAGGAACTGCACCACCGGCGGCATTTCTTATTTTTATTTTTATTTGCATCCATGGAGTCTTAGTTACATGGGATCCTGAAAAAAAAAAAAAAAAAGCTGCATCCGTCTGTGGGCTGAGACGTTCAGTATGTTCTAATCTACATGTCGATAAAAAGCAGAGAGATTTCCCATTTCCTCTTGGAAGATGCACGCTTTTATGGAGAGATTCCAAAAGGCAGAGTTATAGCTATACATGTGATTACACTGCTTCTACACAGCAAACAGAAAGATGGAGCTGCTCATGGTTGATAGAGAGGAAACTGTGTGCTTATGAAAATCTCACATACCAGTTGAGGAAAATAATTTAATTTGCAAAGAAAAGACCCTAAGTCGTCCCCAAATGAAAGCCCCGGGGCTTCTACCTCCGCACAATAGCCCTTTAATCCAATGAGTCTCATGCACACATACTTGCACAGTCCTCACCAATGATGTGTTGTTCTTTACATTTTTAAAGAATATTTGTCGATGCTTCAGCTTGCTTTATTTATTTTTTTGTCTTTTGCATATATAGACAGAATTTGCCAGTATAAAGTCTTTAAATCTTCTCTTTTTTTCTGATCTTTTTTTTCTGATATTTTAATCAACAACAATGTAGAAAAAAATTATAAATATGTCTTGTTCAGAGGCATAATTCTCATAAAAATTAGAAAAAAATGGGGACTTTTTATTATCTAATACTATTCACTTCAGATATTTGTTCATAACCTTTACCTTTAAATTGTTCTTTAGGTCAAACCAGAGTTGATCTTCACCTGCCTCTGTGCATTTGAATTCAAATCCAGGTTTAAAGATCCTCTAAAATGATCCTGTTTATAATGTAAAATGCCCTTGTGTCTCTAGATGAGAACTGATGGATGGATGTTCAGAGATTTGGCATTTTGAGGGAGTGATTTCAGATTTAGATGTAGATTTATGCATTATCTTTTGAAATTCTCACCTCTTGTAAAAGGCTTTGTTTGCTTCTGAAATCCTCCCCTTCTCCCTCCTCAAACGCAGTTCTCCTTTTATAAATCCGCGCAGCATCCCTTTGCCATTTAATTGACTTTGAATAAAGAGGCCTCCTCAAAACTGGGGTAATAATGTCAAGTTGAACCTGTAAACTTTGCATAGGGAAATTGAGCGTACGCTGCAGATAAATCAAACAGAATAGAAATTATTGCAGCAAACCATCTGGATTGGGCAAGAGAAATTTGTCATGTACCTTTTATTTGACACAATATCTCTAGAATTTGATCAAGCTCAACATCTTTTAGTGCAAATTTAGCTTTTTTTTTTCTTCTTCTTTAGAGCAGCGTAGTGCGTGTATAAACTCACCAACCGTCTGCTGTCCAACTGATGCTGTTCATCTAATTCCCACAAGCTGATTTTAGCCCAAGATGATTTAACCACAGACCTGCATTGTTTATTTTGGTAAATAAGTCAATAATCTCCCCACACACACCCCTCTCTCTTTTTGTCACTTTACTAGATTTAGAAAATCTGTCTAATTATAAATTAGCATTCTTCAGAGAAACAACCAGGTTTCCGAATGAGGATGAAGCTTACTGAAGACTGCTAAATCTGTTGGTGTTAGCTGAATGCAGTCTTCGTGTCAGACTGTTGACCTGCCCTCTTTCTGGAGGACATTGCAATAACTCTCCCTGGAAACGTAATTTGACCATCTGCATTTCACAGTAAACATTTCACAGTAAAATAGTAATAAAAAAACAGTTGTAACTGTAACTAACTAATTCAAATACTCTCTACTGAAAGTATTTTTTTTTCCCTTGATGTAGTACTCTGTGCTTAAAGTAGAAAATATATGTGTGTCTCTACCAAGTCAAGTGTGTGAATTGTAATCTGTCAGAATTAAAGATGGACTTCAGTTTTTTTTCGTCACTGTTTTAAGAACAATCAAAGACCAAAAACAGTCGGTTACCATGACCCCTGCTTCAAAGAGAACGGTAGCAAATAATAGTATCAATGACTCAACCGGGAACAGAGAAACAAGTAAACGTCGAGACACTGAGTAAGGGGTACATTCTGTGCAAAATACAAAAAAAAGTACCACAAAACAAAGTCAATTGCCCTAGGACAAGAAGCACTTCTTTATGAAATAATGGATAAATTGAGAATATAGAGTAGAGTGCTGAGTGAGAACAGTGGGTGGCCACTACGTCACTACACAATCCAAACTTTTTGCCGTTTTGAAATAAGTTCAATATTTTCATAAATGAGAGCTGAAATAATTTTTTTCTAGTCTCAAATATGTTATTGTAATGTTTCCATGAACCGAAAATCAGGAATATGTACTTTTATCACCTGAAGGAACTCTACCTGTTTTATCCCGTCAAAAAAGCTGTAGTATCTAAGCAACATGCTCTTTAAAAGGTTAAAACCTTTACATGACCTAAAAAAGCTTAAAAAGAGGGAAATACACTACCCCTAGAACCAAGTGAAACAGTAAAATGCAATTTAAGGAAAACACAAAATGATTTTTGTGGTAATAATTTTAAGTTGTCTATTACTTTTCTTGCTAACTCATTTGTTGGCTTATAAATCTGCTCTCATTAACACCTTTGTTGTTTCTGTAAATCTCTGGTTTACCTTTCCTCACTGCTGCTGGTGGAAACATGTTGAATTTTCTTCAAACTATTTGCCTGACTTAAATGTGGTCCCAAAAAAACTGAACTGAAACAATTTTAGCAGGGAAGTCAAAAATATTCAGCAAGATTAACTATATTAAACTTCCTCATTGATCTGTGCTCTATAAGGGTGCAGCAGACTATTAGGGTTGCCAACTAAAATATTTTTTGGATGAACTTCATAGATGACAAAGGTAACTGTGACAGTCAGGAATCAGATGTGATGAACTTGATCAAAGAGGCTGAGTTAGCATGTCTGCCAGCAATAAAAAAAAAAAAGAAGATATGCCCTTTTCTTGCCCTCGACTCCAGAGTCGAGGGCAGCGGGGCAAGAAATACACAGATTTCAGAAAGCAATCAACAGCCCCTCTCTGCCACCCCATCCCGAGCTGATTTGCATCTGATCCCCAGATCATGTTTTATTTATCAGTAATCACAACCAATCAGGGAAGAAATTAATCAATGAAGGCGCAAGGCAGGAGCGATATCCGCCATCTGGGGGCTGCGCTGATCCCTCCACCCCCTGGAAGGCGCACACGCTTCCACGCACACAAACAGGCATGTCCGACAAACGGATACACTTGTGTGCGTGCACGCATACACACACACACACACACACACACACACAGACAGGAAGCAGAAGACACAAACATGATGTGAGAAAAACATGCATTCACACATGCATGGACACACAGAAGACCCAACAAAAACAAGGGCCAACATCACACACACATACACACGCACACACACACACATATATCCACTGGCTTGTCATAGGCCCATATTTAGGTGACTGATATTTTTCTCTCCCCCTACCAATGAGCTCCGAGCAAGTCCATATGGCCTGGATCAAAGGTGTTGCTGGGTGCATGCTTCTGCTTTATTGCCAGCCGCTGCTGTTAATTAGGAAACAAGATCACAGGCAGTATTAAAATCCAATTAAATTGATATGAACAGATTGCCAAGTGATGTTCGCTAATGTATAATTGAGCACCATGCAAATTTCTCTGGCTGCCTTTTGTTTTGCCGTGTCTCTGCCTCTATCTCACTGGCCCACAATGAGCAGCGAAGCTTGAAACTTTTCCTCTTTCCGTCGTCACCAGCAGCGAGATAAACAAGTTCATGTCCGCTGCTTTCATCGGAAAACTGATAGGCATCCCATCGTAAATCAACAGCACTGTGGCGTCTCCGAGCAGTAATTATGGGGTCCACTTTACATTTAGCAAGGTGTACATCAGCAGGCTCCAATCAAGGGCCTTGCTTCAGCAGAGTTCCCTTGTGCAGGTGAGCTGAACTGTGACTTTCAGTCGTCCTTTACCAAGGCCATGGATAAAAGTCAATAAAGATTTTCAGGGAGTGTGGATAAGTCTAAAAGTTAACACATCTTTGTTGTCTTGTTATTAAGTAATGATAGGGTGTTAGCAGGTGAAAGACAAACCAATCAGTTGCTCGTAGGCAGTAATGAGGTTGTAGCTCCACTTGGATGTGGTGAAGGAGGAGCTAAAATAAAAAGGAAGACTCTTGTTTTACTGGAGCATTTATGTTCAAAGCCTTTCACATCGTCGTCAGATGATTCAAAATGTGCTTTTTTCAAGCAGCTGCAATGAGTGTCATGTTATGAAGGACTTATGTGTACATATTTATATATATACTCTCCCCTGTGTATATTCTGCCGTGGTTTGGTCTTTTTTTTGTTAGTACTTTTGTCAAGTTGTCTTCTGTGGTTGGATTTTGTTGTCTACTTTGCTGTTTCATAAGTTGGACTTCAAAAACTTTTACTATATACACTTTTATTTAGTAATTGTCTCTTGCTAATCTAAATGACAGAATCTAGTTCTTCTAAATACAAAATTATAGAGTGTGACCTGAGCTCAATTTTTAGTCTCTGGAATTATTTTGTTTGGCAAACGGCCCAAATTTAAGAATAGTGCAATTTTTTTTTACAAGATTTTGACAAATTTAAAAAATTAAAAATAAATACTGGGCAAGGTTTTTCACTTTTATTCAAAGCTAACTTCCTGTTTACAATGATTTTAAACATAAAGTGATTTTACAGACCCTGGCACACTCACTCAATAAAAGTGGCCATATAAAAAAAGCGGTTTTTATAGACTACACCAAAATTTAGGAAAGATGTATGGTTTTCATTTTGTCCTTATGATTTATTTGCTCTTTTCTTGGCAAATGTATTAAATGTGTGAAAATCTTGTTTAAGATGATATAGATAAGCAATAAATGTAAAATCTTACTTGTAGCAAACTGACACTAGGATTTAGTCATAAGTAAACAGATTTCAGTATTTTCTTTTAGAGTTCATCAATTGCATGCAAATAAACTTTTCTTGTAATCTGGTGTCTTATTTCACATGCTATTGTGTTTTTACCACAGAAACTCAACATAAGATGCACAATGTATTTTTTTTAATTTCCTCTTTGAAAGAAAAAATGCAGTAACTATACAGTTTTACAGTTAGAAGTCAGCTATCTGGTTTGGGTCAGAAAATGATCATACTGTAGGCTCAAATATTCTGCAATCAGTTGTTGCAGGTTACTTTTTTTTTTTCCCAAAAGCTCATCATAAAAAAAAAAAAAATCTATTTCTGGTTGATGTGACTTGAGCTACCGAGTTTAGCAATAAAGAAATATGAATCTCAAATATTTGTTAAATTGGAAGTAATTTCATTTATACAGGTAATGTGGGAGCCAGTAGAGCTGGCAGAGAAGCAGGAGAATTGCACCTGGCAGAAGCTCCCAAAGTGCTCGAAAGAAAGTGAATTCCTCAGTCAATGTCTAACTTTAACTCTGATCTCATCAGCCTCCTGTAACATGGCAGGGCAGCCAGGTTATGAAATTGGACACATTAGGGATTAAGGATTAAAAAGTCGATTATAAGGTCCCCCGACCCAGGATTTGCTATGTGACATATCCAACACATGAAGATGTGACTGGTCAGACTGGTTAAGAAGAGATGGATTTTCTCTCTGAGCTTTAATCCGGTCCATCGTTGGGCTGAAAGGTTTCAACAATGGGACTTAGTACAAGGGGAATTATGAGTGGCTCCAATGACGATCAGGTTGTCCGACAGTGCAGCAGAGTAAAGCTGTCTTTTTCCTCATCTCCCGTTTTATTCAGACACTTTTGATAAGTAGTTTCTTTGATTATGTTCCATTTCTTTTCAGAGAACAATAGACAAGGCCAGTGTTTGGATTGTCAGAGACTAGTGTGTTTTTATTAAGACTTCCTGGAGCGCATTATGAAGCCTCGTGTGTGGAATCGGTTAGATTTTTTTAAAAATCTATGGGTCGCGAAAACTTTATTCATTACAGATTTTTAATTTTCAACTCTTGGTTGGACAAGGGCAGAGTTGCATGAAATATTCAGTTTAAAATGGTAAGAAGTGATATTTGCTCATATAGAACTTTATCTGTAATACTTAGATTTTGGCATTGTTTTACTATGTTTTTGAATGTGAAATACAGTAACGTATTAGCAATGGTTACCACATGTCACTTTAAGAAATCATTGCAATAGGCCCTCTTGAGGATTCTTTATTTATCTGTTTGACTATGTTAGACTTTGAGGGCTACTTTGATTGGATTTCAGAGGTTTTGCAGAAAAGTCACGCTGGAACTTGATTTGCCAAGGTCTGATGGGTTTTTAAAGGGGTTTTGAAAGGATGTCATGAACCACTTTTACAGCACTGCAAATAATGGGGGGAGATGGGTAAAGGGCCAATGTTTCATTGGCTTTTAGATGGTTCCAGTAGTCCCAAATGAAGGATGCTACAGTCACATGGGCCTTCTGGGAGCTCCACTATATTCCATTCATTAGGAGTTGGCGCACACATCCCCAAACATGTCTATCTGTTCTGGATGAGTCCGTTTAATGGTCCCAAACCTGTTCTGGAAAAGCAAACTGAATGATCACAGAGTCAGGGAGGTCTGCCTTCCCCATTCCAAGCCATGCCAATTACAACATTATCAGCAGTTAAATACTTCTCAGCTGAATGAGCCTAATCACATATATTGTTGGCATATCATTTCACACCAAAAACAAGAAGCAGAAAGGCTTGGATGTAAACTGAAAAACAACAATTTCTCTGTCAGATGCCACGTTGCCAGAGTCTCGGCTGTTGGCCAAGTCCAAACCTACAGAGAATGTCTGGATGTCTTTAAGTCAGGCCAGCCATGGAATGGTGGAAAAAAAGACAGCGATGAACAGAGAAAAGTGGTGGATGAGAAGTGGGTGCAGCTGGTGCCCTTTGTCGCTCTTGAGTAGTGGATGGTCCTTGGAGCTTCAGATCCACTGGGAGGGCAGAGAAAGCCCCAGTAATGACATGCTAATGTGACTGTCAAGAAAGAATACTGGGGAGATCGGAAATTGCGCCAATTCTCCACTGTAAATGGGCAACATTGCAAAAAGGAGGGGAAATACTCCCACTCCCTTTTCCGTGAAACATGATAAAAGCCTTGATAAAAGCTCAATAAAAAGAGATTTGGGGATATGAAGAAAGCACATAAAAGTGGTGAAGTGGGATGCAGGTGGAAGAGGATGGATAAAGGTGTAATTTTGGTTAGAAAGATTGTTGGAGGCCTGCTGGGAAATCTGCATGCCGAGCTGACAGTTTTTTTTGGCTTTGCAAACAAATTGTGATTACTACCTGTTTGAAACTGTGAAAAACATTGAACAATAATCTCCCAAGGATAGGTTCTGAAATTCATGTGGATATTTAACCAGGATGCTGCAACAGAAGGAACAAGATAAAAAAAAAAAAAAAAAAAAAAAAAAACATTTGGCACTGACTTTGGGCTTAAACATCAGTCCCAAACATGAAGGATTCATGTTTAAAAAGGTCAAATTCCGACTTAATCAGATGCACTGCAAATATAAACTAATGATTTTATCATATTCATGTGAAACAGCAACATGATCAGGAATCAAAAGAGCTGCATCCAAGCTGTTAGAAAATAAACATAATTCAGATTTTCCTACTTGCTCATTAAAGAATCTACCAGGATACTAATTCCTACATGCTGTCTAACAAGCAAACACACACGACCCTACTTCTAATTCAGCCGCTGATAATTCATTCACAAATAGATCTGCATTCAATTCACCCTGTAAAAGCTGTTTGCCTTTTTAAATATCACAACACTGCTTTGTAAGAAATAAATTACCAGTGTTTGTAGTTGCTTTAAAAAGATTTTGTGTTTAATTAAAAGTTCCCTAAATTTCCCCAAGACAGTCACCACCTCCCGCTCCTCTGCTTTGCCGAGTCTTTGTAATGAATAATTATGTTATTACCTCTATTAATACTTCATGGTACTAATTTTTCCAGATACAGAATGGTTCAATTAAAAAAAAAATACAGTGAAGATTTTAATAAAAAAAAAATAATAATAAAAAGCATTGGGGTTCACCCAAAACTCCAGTGTGGGAGTAAATGATCAACTTGTGTAGTTTACACAGACCAGTCATTCCCCAAAGGCCATTTGTGAAAAGGTCTTTAGGGAAGTGTTATTTTTATCTACCGTCAAACATCACATGTAGTCTCGTCTTTTCAGAAAACGCTTCTTGTGCTATTCTCTCCCAATTCAATATGCCTTTTCGGCATTTTTGTTTGCTGTAAGTAGTGTTATTTTCTGAAGCTTGTGTTGAAAAGTAAGATCGATATCAGAGGGCTACACCGAAGCGGACAAACAATTATTTCAAACCAACGCACCTCCTCTGGTTAAAGCAACAACGGTAAACATCTGAGGTATATTTGCAAGTAAAAAGGAACTAAGAATAAGAATTAACATCATCCCATGGAAATATGTTGGCTCCATCTCTAATCATGTGTAATTTAAGATCTTTTGGTTCTGATTCTGATTTATTTCATATGTTTTGTTTGTGTTGGCACTTTACAAAGGGACGCTCGTTTAAGTTGCATTTCAGCTGATGTGTACCACTCCAGTTGGGAGTAAAATAGAGGAAAATATGTTTTAAGCTCGCATCATCTTTATCTTCAGAGAACTTATAAAGCAGAATATTAAATGAAAGCTTTCAAACTTGCTCTCATCTTTGTCATAAAAGCAAAAATATTATTTCCGCTTCTGTGTAATTCTTTGCCTAATTTCCCTTCTTCGCTGCTGTTGACCTGCAGCTCAGAAACACTTCCATCCGACACGGTGAATTCGGTTATAATCATGTGTGTCTTTTCTCAGCATAAGACCCTTAAAAGGTTCCAGCTCGGATAAAAGAACAGAGAGAGATGTTGGGGTAGCAAATATAGAAAGGTGTTAGGGTGCCTGTGTGTGTCCTAAATATGGCAGATGAGTGTAAGGTGTGGGCGTCTATGAGCACCTAATTGGCCCAGATATCACAGAATGAAATATTCATGGAGGCTCGGCGTCTTGTGAAAAAGGGAATCTGGTGTGTAATGATGGAGTTGGACTGTTTTATCTGCCGTGCACCCCACTGACACACTTACAGCTCGCCACACGACACCACCCACACACAGACACACAGCTATGTTAAGCATCCACATAAACCTGTGATCTGGGTTGTATACAAACCATGAGTACACTTCATATAGCAAGTAAACAAACCCTCTTTGAGATGAATCTAAGCAAAGAGGAATGATGTTTTAATGAGCTTAAACTGGATTTATTTAATGTTTATTGTTGGACGTGTTCAAACATAAGGCCCATCAATATGGAGCTCACTGAAGTGCTAAATGTAGTATTGGGTTACAGCCACTTGATACGTTTTGTTATGTAGTTAAACCTCCCTTTTTTTTTTTTTTTTCCCAAAAGTGAAAACCTGAGTCATAACTTAGACTTCCATCCAAATTTGACTGAACTAAAACTGTTTGAATATATCTAAGCACCAATAGGATTTTTTTTAAAAAAGGTGCTAATCCACTGGAATGGGATTGGACAGATTAAAAAAAATACTTCTGAGTTGGGAATGAATGGAGGAAGTTAACTAACCTCAGGCTTTTTTTTAACAAGAGGGATTTTGTACAGTGAGAAAATTATATTGGATTGGTAGGACTCTGTCAGTCAGTCAGTTCAGTTTGATTTAGTTTATTGACATAGTGCCAATTCACAGCAAACATTATCTGAAGACACTTTTATATGCAGAAATAATTGCTTCAATCCAAAGATAAAGACAAATTTTATTCAGTGAAATACATTCCAACTATAATACCATGCAGTCAAGTCACTTTACTACACCAATGGTTAAAGAAGGTACCTATAAAAAGGAAGCTCTGCCATTTGTATTGTCAACTAGCAATCCCTTACGCTGAGCATGCATGTGGCAACAGCGGAAAGGAAATACTTTAACAGGAAGCAACCTTTTGGGTCAGTGTGAGCGGCCATCTGCCACAACCAAGAAAGAGTTTGAGAAGACAGAGCTAACACAAAAAACACAGAAGCACTGGTCTGAAAAAAAGTGAAGGTGACCGTAGCGCGCTCTGTGGTTTTAGCTTGGAGAGAAACAGCCAAGTGAACAGGCTAAGAGCCTGTAGATGTTTGCGCGTGTTAGCCGTAGATTTTATTTTGATCAGTGTTCTAATCCTGACCAATGGTCATGAACTGTGGGTAGAAACTAAATTCAAGGGACTGCTGGAAGTGACTTCCAACTCCCAGTAGGTTAATTTATGCTTCAAAAACAATCTGATGGGATGCTGGGAAGGACTGTTCTGCTCTGTGCAACTTGTGCAAAAAGATCACGGAAGCTATTCAAGCCTAAAATGCCATTTCAATGCAAAACAATTTGCAGCAACACACGTCCACAAAGCTAATCTACATTTCTGAATATCTAGCTTTATTTCTTTTCTATCTTTTCATCTTAAAGTTCAGATTTGGGCCAGGATAGACTACGACTATTCTGCTAAGTTGCAGCTGCACAAAGGTTTGTTTTAAATCTAAACCCAACCCCTGCACTGACAATTTAGAAGTCAAGTTTTTCTAAAAAGGCATGAATTAAAAAACAAGCCCTTTGAAGAATAATTGATAAACATGCTGAAAACCTTCCACATTCTGTCACTGAATAGGTTGGAAAATTGCTGAACACAGCCGGACCCCTCCTTGGAAACCTCTGGAAACCACTGCAATGGGCTCACACTCTGATTTCTCATCATACACAGCCACTAAAGCTTTGGCAGTGAGCAGTTCCGAGCTTGGCACAGTTTATCTTAATGAGTGGCAGCTTTGAGTCCCTCACCACTGCTGTATGGGCGAGAGAGGTGGAGACACGAAGACAAACCTAATTGAGCCGAGTGGATTGTGGGATTGGCACGCTGTGGGACTCTGCGCGGCCTTGGCTGGCCGGCCGGCTGTGGAGCACTCAGAGCCTCCCTGAAGTGGTGCCCAGCACAGACAGTAAGAGAAATGAAAAAAGAAAAAAAAAAAAACTAACCACAGCGGGGGGCTTTGGCCTTTGTGTGGACAATTAATTAAAATCCATTTGTTTCTTTGATTCATACATTCTGTTTTCATCGTAAATGCTGACCACAGAGAGAGGAGATTGCGGCCAAACTGGAAACGTCCCATCCAAACCGCAGCCAGCTGACAGCTTTCAGGGAGCTGCTGCTGAATATAAAAGAGAGAGAACAAGCGGCTGCTCTGAATTAGAAAGGACAAAGACAACTGCTGGGCTCCATTGGTCCTCTGCAAGAGAATCAGATCAAATCTGATCAAATTTTACCTTTGATTTTACGATTCAATTAAGTAACAAAAACATTTGGAAAACTGACTCTTGGTGCAAATTGCACTTTAACATCACACTACCTGACTGCACTGTATGGAAATTATATAAGCTGCACTAAGCTATAGGTAATGTCATCACATGTCTTGGCTCATGGTTTGTGGTGCGGTCCTGATCCATCTGCCTGCTCCCTCTTAAACTCATCTGTTGGAACCAAAAGTGATCAGCTGTATGGGTATGGGCAGCCCATTACTTCTCTCTGTCTCAACTTGTGTACCAATTGCCACTTTGAGCAAAGTTGCACAAAGGATTGCTTTTGAAAACCTAAGTAGTAGATGTATCAATCGTTGAATATGAGTTCTTGGTTGGTCACATCAACATTTTCCAGTAATATGCTTAAAATGCCATGAATAATGAAAAAAAATGTGCAAATTCCAGCTGTGTATTTGCCATTCTTTATTGATTAGAATCAATAATGAAAATGCCGAAGTGTACTTCATGCTCCTGTATGGAGCATGAAGTAACCCAGCAATGGCCTTCAATAATAGTTATCTGGGCGTTCTGGTGCCCTTTAAATTGTCTATTGACTTGGACTTTGGATGCTTTTTCAGTGAATTTCAGTTCTTTTACACATTCAGACTTGTTGTTGCCTGTCTTTGGC
Organism: Poecilia latipinna; assembly: GCF_001443285.1. NCBI lineage: Eukaryota > Metazoa > Chordata > Actinopteri > Cyprinodontiformes > Poeciliidae > Poecilia > Poecilia latipinna. The sequence goes on along the minus strand of NW_015113292.1, from coordinate 171,808 downwards.
CTAAATGGTATCGGTTTCCTTCTGGTCTTTCTCAGACATTAACTTTAAGTTTTACTGGTCAGATTGTAAAGCTTTCCTACTAAGTTAACTTGTATAAACTTTATCCTGATTTTTATATTTTGAAACATTTAAAATTAAATTGTCCTTAGTCTTATGAAAAAATAATTTTCTTAGCCAAGGATCAATGTTTGCTCTCTCACGGTTTTTGTAAAGTGACCTGCTTTGGCTCAGGAGGAGCAGCAACATTTCTGCTTCTTATGCAGACGGAGGAAACCTCAGAGGGAGGAAGGATGAAGGCTTTTCCTCCTCCTCCACCTCCCTTCAGCTCTGAGGATGAGACAGTGAGAACAGCTTCAAGGTGGACTTGCAGGATACACACACACACACACACACACTCATAGTATGTCTTTCTATCTTCACAAGGACTTTCCATTGACTTCCATTCATTTTTCATTCATTTCTCTAGCCTAACCCTGACCCCGCACCTAACCATTAGCAGTACGTGTCTAACACTTAACCTTACCTAAACTCAATTCACACATTGGTTATAAACCTAACTCATAATTCAAAATCAACACTTCTTCTGTTTCTGAATCAAACTATGTTCTTAGGGCCCCATGAGGAGCAGTCGGTCCGCACAATGTAGTATGTGTTAGGAAAATGGTCCTTACAATGCATCAAATACAAGACCACACAGACAGACACACGCATACGCACACACACACAGATCCATGACCGTGATCCCACAGGGACTGAGAGTAACACCATTGGAAGGTGGATAAAGCAGTACCCTGACGCTGGGATTTGAATAATTCTGCATCGTAGACACAAGCTGCATAACAAGAGAAAATGGAAAAGGTAAAAGAAATGAGAAAATAAAGAGGATGAGAAAATGAAGCTTTTGTTTCTGTGGCCTTACCTTTTGTCAGAGATCAAAGCTGACGATTATCAGTGAGTGCCCCCAAATTACATTTATTCTTTTTTTTATTTAATGTTATTTTATTTGATCCTAAACTTCAATTAATAATCTCCTAAACTGAGCAGCTTGTTCAGCATTTCTATATCCCGTCTCATATTTATAATTCGCATGATCAGCGCCCCCCCATTTGTTCTTCACTTGCATTAAAACCTCTTCACTGGCGGTCTGAAATATATAATGCGCTATCTGAAGCACAGAAACATAAAACATGTATTGTCGCAGTTCCTTAAATGTGGATATTAAAATGCGAGTTCATTACCACTCAATTTCAGCGTTGGTGGAAATCACAAACGGCCGTCTTGTATTGAAAATGACGAACAAAGGATAATCACGTTTTGCAAACTGAAAATATTACCACCTATTAAACAGTAATCTCATCAAGCGCTGATATGTCGAAGATTACAAAAGCCCAAAGAAAGGTCTCCAATGACTGTAATTAAGGCCAACCCATCCAGTTGCAAATAAAGGCTATAAACCCATTATTATGTGGAGAATTAGAGGGAATTCTCTTTTCAGAAATGACTCAAGAATGGAAGTATGATTACCCTTTTCTCTCTTTTACTTGGTCTTTCTTTAATCGCAGCAGAGGGCTAATCTTTGTGCAGCCTCAGACAGAACAGCAACAGCGCCCCGGAGAAATATGTTGGAATAAATGGACGGGGGGGATTGTGTATGTGTGTATGCGTGTGTGTGTGTGCATGAGAAAGCAAGGCAACCCCCCCACCCCCCAAAAAAAATGCCATTTCCTGTTCAACACTCCCTTCTAATAAGAAAGTGAGGAATCTGATGGAGTTTCTTTAATCACAAAGGGATGGATTTGGTGTCTTCTGTGTGCTAATTTATTCATTCAAAAAGTCATAATATCTCAGCAGCAGGCAACGGATCACATAACACGCACCGGGTTTTCTCTCCTCCGCCATTTTCTTTAACTGAAAACCAAAGAAGGAGAAAAAAAAAATGTAGCTCTTCTCAAAAGTCAGAAGCAAAGTCTTTATTTTGCAATACCATGGAAAAAATGTTGTATCAAGTATTTCATAGACAAAATTTTGTAAGTCTACTTTAACTTTTCACATGGCAGGCAGTGGATCATGATGCAACGTACTGCAAATAAAATGTTTCCAATCCTTTTTACAACATTTAAACGTGATAGTGTGACTTCTTGGTAGTAATATATCATGATTTAGAAACGGTAAATAAAATTAATTACAATGGGATTGTGATGGGAGAAAAAGCCACCTCTGTTCAAAGCTCCATTGCTTATCAATAATTTACAGTGACAACACCCTTTAAAGTTTCTTTCTGTAAATGTGTCAAGTGGCTAAAATGAGAAAGCAGCGCTTCCCCTATTTTCAACACTTACTGTGGCAACATTTTCACAAATAGGCTGGACAGGACTACTATAATCATCTCCTTTATTAAGAAGCAAATAAAAAAAAGACAATTAGTGAAGATATCACCTCTTATTTGTCTGTATAAGCTTTTATGAGGCATTTTTTCTCTCTTGAAACTCATAATACAGAGTTGAAATACAACACTGACATGTATTTTAAGTATGAACAGGCGCTTCTTCCTCAGTTAGGTGCATTTTCTCTTGTCAGCCACCCCAGTTAATCACCAAAGTCAAATTTCCGACTGTAGATCAGGTTGATGGGCTCAGTTTTTTTTTTTTTTTTTTTTTTTTTTTTTGGGGGGGAAAAAAATTTTTTTTTAAAAAAAATAAAAAATTTTTTTTGGGGGGCCCCAAAAAAAA
>NW_015113292.1:148965-165973 GCF_001443285.1 Poecilia latipinna | reverse complement strand
TTTTTTTTTGGAAGGGTCAAAGACTTATTCATTAAAGAAATGTCAACATTTTGCATGGTGAGCTACCAAAAAACAGCAAGTCTGTAGAGGTGCTGAGTCCAGGATTACATGTTTTTCTAAAGCTTTCTAAAGAGCATAAATCTGCCCGATTTCAACTTAACCAGGTTTCTGGTAGCTCTTTAACTCCGTCGCTTGCAAGTTCTAACAAAAGAAGAGTTGAATTTGTATTTGACTTGGTGAGTGAAAGAGTGACTCAAAAAACAAAGGACTGACTTTGAAGTATGAAAATCTTCCTTCAGTGTAACTTAAGAAAACTGTTGTGAATTTCAAGTTAAAAATATGTCACAACAAACCGTTTTTTTTTTTTTCCACAGCAGCCATTCAGCAGTTAAGAGCAATTCATCTGCCACTGGTTTTATCTGACCTGAGCCGAGTGTTTTACTTGGCATGGTCTGGCGTGCCGAGCACTCTCACTCTTGGGGATTTGTGTGTGTGTGATTATGTGTGTGTGCCCTCTGCCTTGTTCACCGGCCCTTCTTACAACCTGTCTCAGAGATAAGAGGCAACGCTTTTTCATTCCAGGAAACTGTCTCTGTTCTTGTAGCTGGGACCGGTGAGGTTTCTGACTTCATCCCGTCAATACGATGGGATAAGAAGTCCGACTGAAAGTTCATTAATTCCTGAGTGACCTCTGCTGGGGTAGGATAATATCCCCTCTACTCTATTGATGTTGCTGTTCCCAAGGTGAGTGTGCTGGCAGCTTCATCCATGCAGCATACTTAGTCATGTCTGTCTTGATTTGACTTATTCTTAAAAACATCTAAAGTTAAAGAAAGAAATAGATCAGAATGAACAAAAAATAAATAAATAAATACCTGAAAACATGTTTTATAGCCCAGGTCTTAATGTCTGATCTTGAATAGAAGGAGTAACTTCAGAAATCTGTCCTCATATGTGAAATTTGAGAGTGTGCCACATTGGTTAATCTTCAAAATAATAAAAAATTACAGCAGCATACCCTACATTCTAAAAAGTTATCTTTTTAATAGGGCAGTGCCTCTGCTTTTAAACACCAGTATTAAGAAAATGTAGCCTGTTGGTTTTTTTTTCTTCCTCTTTTTTTCGTCTGCATCAGTCAGTTGCAGCTGCCTCTGCTCCGGCGGCACAGTGCAGGACCTGGGCCTCTAAGGTCATGCTCCAGGAGCCGTTTCAAAAGCTTGACATGTGTTGCCTCTTGATCAGGGATAACAAAAGAACAGAGTGATGGTCTGTACTGAACATCACCTGTCATCCCAACTCTTCACCCTATCAGTAACACAGATCTGTGATTTTTTTTTTAAAGTAAAAAGCCTGACACCGCCCGATCCACTATTTTGCTCACAACTGTTGACTCAATGTTTTGCAAGAAAAAACAGAAAGTGGGCAGAGATGGAATAAGAGCTGTTGCTTCAGAAGATAGGACCAACAGAAAAGAGAAAACCTTTTATTAAAGTCATTTTCTGCCAAACTCCATGGCTTATAGGGGTCTTTATGAAATCTCATGGGCACACTGGAAAACAGCTCACCTTCGAGCCCCAGTCTTTACAGATCCATAGATCTCAGGTTGGGTCTTTGAATATTTGTGATGCAGCACAGCAAAACCGCAAACAATCCACCAAAACACAAACGTAAAAACAGCTTAAAAACCATAAAGCTTCTAGAAAATGGGGACTAAGTTTTTGCCAAATATACTCGATTTAATGAAGAAATCAGCCCTTGCTTTAAATATCAGTCTCAAAGGTTTTAACATGGCAAACTTTCTGTTTGAATTCTGCTCGTTTATGGAGTAATCCTGAGCTGTTTCAGTGTGGTGATTAAAATACTGGGCTTTCCTGTCTAGTCAAACACTGCTGCTGTAGATTTCAGCCAATAAGATGGAAGTCTGAAAGGAACACATGGCTAATTTTCATCACCAAATCATCACCCAACCCCACACTGGTACTGAGCTGTTGGAGGAAAAAAGACCCCAACCCAGGTCTACAGGTTTGTGTTAAATGCTCACCTATATTTAGGTCAGGAACGGCGCAGATAACTTTTGCTGTCAGGGTAAATGCTAAGAGAGAAGCAAAGGGAATTCTCTACACTGTCATCCAGCTGCAAACTTTCTCCAGAGTACAACAATCAGGTAAATTCGTTCGGAGCAAAAACACAGTAGCAAGACATAGACACCTTGAAGCCGACTGGCGTAGAGTCTTACTTTGGAGATGAGAACATCCACCTGAAAGATACTGCCGAAGAGAAAACACCACCAAGGTAACGTAGATGAGCAGAGGCATTCATGTCTGCAGGAATACTGTTCAGTTTCTAATGGGCAGAGTTTCGATATAATGGTAGAAGTTTCCAAATAAAATAACTTCTTGCTCTATTTATTCAGAAATTTAACAATTTTGTTTATTTACCAACTGCACTTTGCCTTGGTGATTATTTTGTAACATATATCTAAATTTTAACATTACTGAGAACCAATTCCGCCATGTCACCAAGTTTCAAATGTGGATTTGCAAAATAGTGCCCCATTATTATGAATAATTCCCGAACTGTGTGTGAGGAGAAGAAAACCCTATTACAAAATATAATGGAGTTGGCAATATAAAGAATATAAAAAGGTGGTAACCTTGTCGATTCTCTCAGAACTTCAACAATTAAAAGGATATTCAGGCCTGATATTTTCCATAAAGCATAAATGCCTGTATTTCTAACAGCAAATATAACATTTGGTCAATTTTCTATACAATATAAAATTTGGAATACATTCTCTTTGTTGTATGTCCCACATGAATGAGTTTAGGTTTCACTGAAGTAATGGTGCATTTTTATGGGAATTCAGAGTCTGCTGCTGAGAGACTTATTCCAGGAGCTGTGCTGCTTATCCTGACCAAAAAGTTATGGAAACAATATGTATGAAAATGAGTCAGAGTGTCAAAAGTAGTTTGTACCATAAGCAGCCTGCTGCTCCCAAACTGATGAGAGGCTTATCCGGGGTTTGTGGGGCCAATAGACTGACGTTTTTCTTCCTTCTTGGGGGTATCTCTACTTTGCCATGCAGAGCCATTTAATAGTTTCTCAGTGCAGTTGGCATGACTACCGGTGCGGAACGGCAACTTAAATCTGCCATCTGAATCTCGGTGAACCTGCAATAATCATCGGACAATCTCTGTATTAACATCCGGCTTGTGTCAGTGTTGCTCGTTCCCCTGCATGCCTTAGACCAGCAAGAAGAGGGTCTTTCCCTCTAACAGGAAAACGGATGGAAAATCAGGGTTCTAACATCATTACCTACCAAAGCCTTTCTTATTCTCCCTGACCCTACTCCTGCCATTTGTCTCTTACGATATGAAAAAAAGAGACACACAAGGCAGGATCGGGTTAGCAAAGGGCGGATAGGGTTGTTTCAAACAATAAGAATTGGAATAACAAGGAAAGACAAGAGGCTCTGGTGGTGGCTTACTGGATCCATGTAAATCCCCGGAACATGGAGGGGAATGTTACGGGGAATGTTACGGGGAATGTAGCAGACAATGTGCAAACGTAAGCCCTTTAACAGCCGCTGGTTCTGATTAAAGCAGCACATTAAGATGCCATGGGCAGCTGAAAAACATGGCCAAGCCCGGGTCCAAACTCTGGGTTATTTATTAGCTGGTGTTGCTAACAAGTATCGACTGGCCTGAATTAATGTGCTCTTTCCTCTTTTGCAGCTCTTGACGTGTTTAGTGCCTCGGTCATTTGTAAAGGAGCTGGACTCTTGTGACCTCATCCCGCATTACAGCAGCATTCGTGGGTACTGTATTTGATGTCCGACGATAAGGAAACATTGTCCAAAAGAAGAAGACTATGAAGGCTGCTGCAACAAACCCACAGCATCTCTCTGTCCACATGCTTTTAAATTGTCCTGCTTTGTCAGTCATCACTTATTTTGCTTTATAAAATGTTTTTAAGATATATACGTTAATCATTTTAGGGTTGCTCATCATTTCATTCATGCAGTTAAAACGTTGTCATTGTTTGATCTTGGTTTTGTCAGGATCCCGGTCCGTGTGTGTGTGTGTGTGTGCTTGTTAAACTCCTTTCTGGAAGAGAACATTTCTGCTGGAGGGCGTGGCCACCATATTGCACACCTGGCTGCAATTATCTTATCACTTGCAGGAGATTTAAGGAGCTGCTGGAGGATCCCCTTCTTTGCATAATGGTCAGCCTTTTTCAGCTGAAGACTCCTTGCTGGTTTCCACAAATGCTTAAAAAGTCAACAGTCTTACTGAAATTATCATCACCTAAGATGGCAACATGATTCAATCAATCACATTTTAAAAGACTCCGCTTTACTTTTGAGGTAATTTTTGATTAAACATTTTGTACCATGATAAGTACCTTCTCCAAAGTTCTGGGACACTTAAAGTTTTCAAAGGCATAATTTTCATTTCTGACTTAAAAAAGCCTTCTGGTCCCCTGAAACCTTCAAAGAGCATTGCTGAGGTAAAGCCCAGTTGAAGTCACCTTCCAGATACCTCCATCTGTTGCTGACTGGTCTCTCTACACTCGCTCCAATCGCCACAGTGACATCTGATGTGCTGAACTGCAGAGACGCCAAACAACAAGTCAAAATGACTAAACTTAAAGTAGCCTTAACTAAGTTTCTGGGAGTGTGGCCAGCTAGCAGAGAGCCACCGAGGTGATGGACAACAAAGAGAGACCCTTCTCTGCTCCATATGGCAGGTTTGAAAAGGCTGCAGTTGGTAGAGACAAGACACTTTACGCCAGTAACTCTCAGTATTAACAAGCTGGTGTGTTCACAAAAAGAAGCTTGCAGAGAATTGAAAGATGGGAGCATTAGGACAAAATGAAGCAGATTTTAAGATTGGTTCAGTATGTAGAAAAAGTCTAATCAGACATCTTTAAATGCAAGTATTGCATTCTTATACAGAATGCAATAACTGACCTCAAAATACTTTAAATGTTATCCTCCAACAACTTGAGTCCAACATCTGAGATTTTAAACAACAACTGTACCAAATATTAAGTCCTATATTTCTATTGTGTACATTTTCCATGTAATAAAGTGGTAGCTCATTTTAAAAGTCATACAATGTGATTTTTGAGTCTTTTATAGATTCCATTTCTCAAAGTTAAGGTGTACCTGCAAAGAAAATTATAGATGCATCTGTGCTTTGTAAATGGGAAAACTGAAATGTCAGTGGTGCATCAAATATAAATTTTCCCCAATCTTCATAAAGCATTAGCAGTAACTAAGAATTAATGGGAGTTTGAAATGTGTAGGATTTGCTATTTTAAATGCTGAAGAATTAGCCGATCAGGTTTAGGATTAAGCAAAAATAAACAACAATGTAGTTTTCAGAGTTTTGTTCTGTAGCAACATGTTCTCTGATTGAGGCGATGAAGTACCGGAAAGAAATGATTAATGAGACTCGCATCATCCAATGAGCAAAGAAAACAAAATACCTGTTGCCGTCACAAAGTCACGTTGAAGTTTGGAATCAAGGTTTGCGAGACTTTTCCACTTAATATTCCACCTCCCAGGATACTCCTGGGTAAAGTTTAGGCTATGTAAAACAAGGATCAGGTGTTCAGGGGGCAATTACTTTTCAGAGGAAAGCCCCGATAAGTATAAAAATTAAATCTCAATTAACTTAATCTAAACCAAGAACCTAGAAGCAAACCCAAGGGCTTACACTCATCTCATGGATAGGGAAACTAATTTGTCCATTTTGAAGCAACAATTGATCGAGACATACAGTATGCCTCAATCAATACACCGACTTCGTGACCAAGTTGCAGATAGCATGTAAAGGCCAGTTTCTATCCTTACAAATCCCTTAATGTCACCCATTCCATTGGATTGACAAAATAATATGCACCCTCGCTTTATGCCAGCAGATTGAAAAAAAAAAAAAACATAAAGGAAAGGACGTGGGGCGCATTTGGACTCCCCCCCTTCTCTCTTTTTAATCAGAGGAGGAAGACTGACATGTCCAATCATAACAAAACATCAGCTGGTAAATGGGCCTTCGCAATCACTGTCAGCCAGCCTCCATTAGAGAGACCCCCTTTCCTGGACATCAATCAACGCTTTATGGACCGCTTCCTTCATTCATTATTTAATTACAACACTTTCTTTATTTATTTAACAACTGAAGACTTTTTGTGCGGCTTAATCACTTCTTTGTTGGCAATCACATTTTTCCGTCTTGTTTATATCTGTTTTTTTTTTCTTCTTCTTCCTTCTTTTATCGTTTTTTTGGGTAATAACTTTGTTCTTCTGTTCTGTCCCCAGTGAATAAAAGCACAGAGAACAACAGTGCTGGTCCTGTCAGCTCCAAGCACGACTGCTGCAAGCTCAAAGCAGAACCGTCAAAGCAGACTGTGACACATTTGATCAATTTTGAATGTGTTAAAAGTGATCTTCTAAACAGCGCCGTTCTGCTCTCCAGTTCCACAACACTGACTGAAAGAAAAGCAGCATCCCTTCAAAAAGTGGCACGGCTTCGGCAGAAATCATATGCAAAATAGCAGAGTGTGGAAATGTGGAATTATTTCCTGAAATTAAGCCCATTAGCCATGAAATTATTTGCTTTCATTTAAGAAACCATGCAATCCAATTCGAGGTGGCATGAGCACACTACATCTCTTTCCAATTTCCCGCTGATCCTGTGGAACTGAACATGCACAAAAGAAGGTGCGTGGGTCACCTAAGTATAGACATCAGGGATATATCCCACTGAGAATCAGATTGGAACGGAAGATTAGCGAGGCTTTATCAAGATTTTATTCAAATCTCCTCAGCAGCCAGTAAAGTTTTTTTTTTTTTTTTGTCGTTTTTTTTCTCTCAGTAACACTTGAGCAAAGTTTCATCAAAGAACAAAAACTGAGCACACAAAGTTGAATGCTATGAAAAAACACAGTCAATGAAAAATATATCTTGTACATAACAGATTTAGTTGCAGTCCATTTATCCTGACAGCAAAAATTTTTAATCCATTGTCATTGTCGCTTATGGTATAGTTTTTGTTAAACTTAATGTGGTGCTGTAATCAGCATTTCTGTTTGTCTTCACATATATCTCATCTACGGCCCAGTAAGGTGGATATGGTTTCATATAAATGAAAGAGGATGTTCTCACATTTCACTAAGGTCTGTTTTACTGACTCTGACGAACATGTTTATAGCAGTGAAGCAGAAGGGAAGATGATTTTCACTCAGTCTGTAGATGCTTTTTCTCAAAACTGTTGCTACAACAATGAGGATATTGCTGTGGCTTTGGTCAAAGCACAAACACACACAGGTGGCAATTCTGAAACTCGTGCATGCACCAGATCAAGCTTCATCTGCAGTGCATGGTCCTGTTACCAGATTCCCATACCCTATCAGAGACAAAATATGTCAGTCTATAATTGTTTTCTGGGTCTAGAAACAGCCTCATCACACAGATTTGTTTTCATTTCAACATACAATAGGATGTCAAAAGTTAGGAAAATCAGCCTTTAGTGCACTGGTAAACATGCAGGCTAATATATATATATATGGGAACAGGTTCGACAATAAAAACAGTAGAAGGTGTGAAAGTCTGAGGCACGCTGTGCTATCAAACCGTTAGCACAGGTGCTGCTCAGTCAACCTGTTGCCATAAGCTGTGGTTTGCTGACACGGGAAGTTCGATTCAGACATATGAAAAGACTAAACGAGTGCATGCATCCAGTCTACCAGCAAAACACATGCAGATAGAGGTTGATAAGCCGCATCCTGTGTCTGGGTGAGAACGACCAGTGTGCCTTGATGTGCGCAATCCGAGTTCCAGGGCCGTGAGAGTTCACTGCACACCAACGGTAGAGTTGCTCTGGAAGGAAACCAGAAGATTTCAAATCAGTTTATAAGTTTTTGGAAAAGTTTTATTTTGATTCAAGCATATTGATTACCAAATAGTATTTTACTTCAGAAGTTATTGTTATAATCTCAGACTGTTTTTATTTGTATCCATAGGACAGCTTTTGTTATAGATAAAAGGTCAATTAGAACAGCACAGAGCAAATCTATCCACTGTTTCCTTACCACATTGCAGATCCTCCTGGAGATTTAAAGGCATCCCCAGGCCAGAAGGGATACCCACTGAGCAATAAGTGTCGTAGCACACACTTCATTTAGACATGATATGCAAAATTTTCAATTTCTGTGATATTTTGAACATCAACAAACCTCCGGACACAACAGCTTTGGTTTATTTGAATATCGATGTGGCATAAAAAGACAAAGGTTACTTTTAGAGTTTTACCAATTATGACGTTTAAGAGCCAGAATGTTCAACAACTGTGTTAGAGTATTTATTATTTAGCACGACACTTCACAGAAACCGAGTCCGTTTCATCATGTAACATCAGAGTTATGTTTCCAGGAATAAACTGAACTAAAGAAACAAAGTGCTAACGGACTTGAACAACTAGAAACACTGCAACACGTCTTTAACACCTGCACGGCCCCTGGCCCCCTCAACCTTACTGTCTGGCATTCCCTTGTTCACAGAACATCCTCCACTATAATCCCACCACCCCTTCCATATGCCTTAATCATGACCTGCTTTGGCCTCCTTTGGCTGAATAAAAAGGGATAATTGGCTATCATTGTCTTTCTGTTGCGCTGCGGTGGCAGTGACAGCAAAACGCAGGTGTCCAGATGCAAAGACCTTGGCTCTTAAGGCCTTAATTAGGGCAAACCTGAGGACTAGGAAAAGGCCAATTAGACCCTCATAACACACAAACACAGCAGACAGAATATACTACAGCTTGCAGTTGTTAAAATGTCATTTTTTTAATATATATTCAGATACATAAAAACTAATGTTTTAGTCACAAACATTAACAGGTGCCTCTGTCTGAACTCTACCTCCAGGGTCATTTCATGTGCAGCCGTACTCTGTCTTCCTTGATCACGTGGTTCAAGTCCATTAAATGATATGTGTGTACAGAAAGAAAAAAAAAAAAAAAAACCTGAGGGAATAATTAATTAAATGCAATTTAAAAAGCATAACAGTGTATCACCATCATCTAGTGTCAGTGGTATTCAAATGACCCGGTCTCTTATTCCTTTTCTCACTGTGAATTTGCATTGAGAATTCATTCAAATGCATCTTAGATTAATCAGAGCAAACGCTTCTGCATGCCATAAAAAAAGGACCTTTTAGAATGGTAACCAAGCACCCGTACATGTATCTACATTATTCATGAGAGCGATTTGGATAATGCTGCCTCTGACTATTAGTCCCCTTATGGTGTGTTAACATGTATTAAGAGTGATTTGATGAGATGTGGATTCATAGGGAATGGGGCTGTCAATTACCACTGGAGTTAATAGGGTTGAGTGAGCAAATGGTGCGAGCAAATTTCATGCAGTTCGCACTCATGCAACATTAATGCGGATCTTTAGGAGCAAGACTTTGAAATCCTTGCATGTCCGCACAATGCACAACCTAGTAAAAGCTGCTACTAATCAATTATGAGAGTTGGCAGAGACAGTTCAGTTGCTTTCCTAATGTGCATTAAGGTTTGAAAAGTTTCAACTGCTCCACAGGTAATTGGATAAATGTCACAATAGGAGGAAAATACCAAATTGCTTCAGCTGACATCCAGGTAATTAGGTGATAAAGGGGATATTTCTAACATATTTGAAGAAAATTTGTTTTGGTTTTTGCATCTTTTAATCTCCTTTCTGTACTTTTGTTGGACAAAGAACTATGGCAAGCCAACCTAAACATATTTACAAGTCATTGGGTAGATAACAAGGTGGTGCGTAAGGCTATAGGAAAGTCAAAAAAAGAGGGCAACATACTACATGTTGTAACTTTTGTTCCAAGTCAAAAGATTTACAATAATCAAGATGTTTGTGTCAATTAGTATGTTTTTTTTTTTGTTTGATTTTGTTTAATTTTTACAGTCTGTCATATATAATGCCACTCATAATAGGTTCTTATATTCATCGAGTTCCTTTCCACCCTAAACTCTAACCCTAAAGTCCATTCATGTTTTAGTTATTACACCATTCACCTAGTGTGGGCAGGGCTTTCTTTTGACTACATCAGCTTCTCCAAGAGGACAAGAATTTAACACACTTAGCGGCTGTGAGGATAGAACTTAATCAATATAAAATATCTGAAACTACCTTAACATTGAACCCTTTAATGATTAGGCAGACATATATAAGAAATAAACTTGTGTTAAAATATGAGCTTGTCCAAGAGAAACTATTTCAGCAGAAAGTTAATTAGCAGATATTTGGATACTAGATTCCTTTTTGTGCTGCACAGTGGTGCAGTTCTCACTTTTGCATTGCATTGAGAGGGATTTGGGTTACAATTTTGGTTTGTTCTCCCTGGGCAAACATGGATTCTCTCAGGGTTCTCTGGTTCCTTCTCACCTTCATGTTAGGTATGTTGGTCTCAATTTCATTTGGTTCTGTGAGTGGATGATTTTTTTTTTTTTAATGCATAGCTAATATGGATTCATTCACTAAATGAATGACGTACACAATCTTAAAATGTGTTAGGGATTTGATACAAATAACTGCAGATCTGCCTTGCACTTTAATGCATTAAAATACAGTGCATTACACTATTTTAGGTAGAAAAACCTTCAGCATTGCCTTTTTACACATTTGTCAAAGAAGAATACAAAGCCTCAACAGCAACTAAGCTAAACTGTCGTAAATTTCTTCAAATTCTATGACATGAGAATCACATCTTATATGATAGCAACTGCTAAGGAGGCTAAGTTTCAAAAAAGACGTTGGAGGTGAATGATCCTCCAACCAAAGGCCAGAGGTCAGCAGAGATGCCTTATGGATTAGCTAGATTCCCCAATTGAGTTTGTCATCGCTTGGCAAACTCAATTGGGGAATCAAAGATCCTCAAAGTCTTTAAGCCTGATCATTGGAAATCTTGTGCAGCAACAATTTAGATGATACAATTTTGTGTGAAAAATGGTGTATAACCCTGAAAAGAAATCCACAATATGACTGCTGTTTAGAAGAGTATACCATGAAAGATTAGTCTTAATGTGGTAAGCATTTTTTTTCCTGAATTAAATTAGTCATTTAAAGTCATTCAAGAAAAAGTGCTATTTGGCTATTTTCCCAGTTTAAAAAGTAGTAAAAGAATCTGCAATCTCCATCAATAACGTGTGGGAAAATAAAGCATGTTTTAATAAAAACTGAAATATAAAATTCATACAAAAGAAAAACACAAATACTTTATGACTACTTAATAACTGAGCTTCCTCGGGGCACACACACGACCCCGTTAACAAGCCCTGTGATTGGCTAAGGATCGTTTCATCTTTACTGTCCTTTTTGAGACTTCCTTGAAAGGACAGTTGTACTGTAAGCTTTGACGCTATCATGCTAATCTTTTGCCAGCCGAATATGATGCTTATCTTAATAATGACCATCAAAAGTTTATTTTAATGCTGAGATCGGCACTGGCACTCGTCCCCTGGGGAAGGACTTCTTAGAGATTGGAGCAGCTAGATTTTATCCAGTTTCGTGGTTATCAGATCTGCTGCAGAGAAAGCGACTTCCCAAACTGGGTTTACTGGAGTAGAGTGTGGAAGGAAACCATGCAGAGGGGCAGGTATGAGCAACACTCTGCACACATTGCTGAAAGCGCACTCTGAGGGGCTGCTTTCTTTTCATTTAAATCTGTAAAAAGCAGCTCACTCTTAGGACAGAAGTGGGTTTTAGCGATCAGATCTCTTTATCTACATGGCTGACACCATGGCTTGAACCAAAGATTTCCCCTCCATTCCCCACCCCTTCATTACACACATTTTGTTCAAACAATATGGCATCAGAGATTTGGAGACCTGATCAAACCAGTTTGTGCTAGATGGAAACCATATTCCATCACATTGTATCAGATAATCTTGTAAAAACAGTGGAAGAGCCCGAATGCCCGAGGCAAAAACAATTTAAGCCGCAGCAGCAAAGGCCCTTCAGTCGGCGAGGAGCCCCAAATTAACAAATTAAAGTGTGAAGTCCTCTGCTAAAGTTTTAGGGGAGGCATTCTAGTGGCTTGTGTTGCTTGCAAAATGACTTTTCAGTTACGACCCATTAGCTAATTAGCTAAAGCCTACCAGGAAAGCAATTTGCATTAAAAATACAAACATAGAACCTGAAAGCATCCTTTTACTCTTTTTGCATGAACAATTACAGATAACATACATGTGCTGTGCATAAGAATTCCCATTCATTTTAATACCCTAACGATGGAAATGATCTTGAATAGGAAGCAGTCAATTCAATTTAAATAAAAAAAAAAAAATAATGCAGCTACACTATAATATGACATATTATATATATATGCCCAATGTGTGTTTATGTGTGTTTATGAGCCAGACCTTCAGTGTTGCACTGCAGAGCCAGAGTTATTAAGCCAAACTGAGTGAATTACCCTGATGAATGAGCAGCAACAGACACCTGAAATACTTGGGTTTATCGAGCAGATCCACATGGCTTCAGATGAAACCTTTTGTAAGTGAGTGCAAGAGAAAAGAATAGAAACCAAAGGAGTGGGAACAGGATGGAAAGGAAAAAGATGAGAAGAGGAGAAGGCCTATTTATCAGTCTAATTATGAGAGACAGATCAGAGGCCCCAGCACATAGCAGGATGGTCTGAGTCAGGGAAAAGAGTCCAGCCAGTCACACTGAATATTAATAGAAAGATGAGAGAAGGGGGAAGCATTTTATTAGAGCGACTAATGGTGGGTGTGAGTAAACCTCTTTTCCAATATCTGAGTTGCTCTGACCTCTCTCATCTCTTGGCCTCTTTTGAATAGAGCAGCTCTGAGATAAGATGGACCACTGCAGGGCGACCTTCTCAGATTTCAATATGAGACACCAGATCTTAACCCTGCCTACACTAGAGAGAAGAATATGAGGCCAAACTGGGAGCTGGACAGAGTTTGAATAATGATCTGAAGGATCCTTTGAAATTTAAAATAATGACAGCTGTATGCAGAATTGTTTGTTCGCTCCGCATGAAGCTCATCTTTATTTCTTCCCTGTTGGCGTTTATACTTCTGTGCACCTTTTTAAAGGTTAGAAAGGTTGCTGAAGTCCCATTTAAAAAGGCAATGAAGTACTTTTAGCTATTCAAGAAAGACTCCAGATGGAACAGAATCTATCGCTCACTTTCTTTCTTTCTGTGCCGAATCTGGAGAAATTTCAGAGGCCAAGCTTAACCTGAAAAGATGCACCTCCAGCTCTCGCATGGGGCCTCACACAGCGGAAACATGGATTGCGTTCAAATGTGTTATTAAAAATGATCTTAAAACGAAGACATAAAAGGGGCCATCCAGTCTGCTGTCAGCAAAAAAAAAAAAAAACCTGAAGCGTTTTTTTTTTTTTTTTTTTTTGCTGAGGCTGAATTAAGGGCTTTAGCAAATTTTCTTTTTCACTTTTGGGCAACAAGCCCAACTTCAAGACCACATCCTTCTCAGGTACGTCCCTGTGTTTTTACCAAGACAATTAAAAAATCATATTCTGCACACACAGAGGATGAAGAGAATAAATTACTAAACTGGGCTGCCTTCAAGCCTAATCTTATCCGAATAGAAAACGTCAGAGAATTTAGAAACCAAAATGTTCTTGCTTTTACTGTCGGATGGATGCATGTTAAAATACGCACTAAATTGATTCTTTCTGCAGATGTTCTGAAAGACAACTTCCCTGTAATAGAGTAGAAGATGTTTGCAAGAAAAAGTGAAAGGTGATATAAGTGTAAAGGTGATGGACTGCTTACATACTTTAACAAATAAATGGTATCTTAAACTGTTTGTTTCTAGCGCTTTTGTCACATCTTCTAATCCAAAATAAGCACAAATATGTACTCTGGTTTTAGTTTTTTCATGTTGATATCTGTATTCTGGTGAAGATGATGAAATCTGAGTAGCTGTTTTAGTCGGGCCAGATCTATTCAGCGTCGTCAGGAGTAAACCACGGATTCAACCTGTCATGGTGCTGGTTTCTTAATGTTCCCACAGTGTCTTTCCCATTTGACCGAATGATCCTGCTACATAGCTCCAACCCTCAGGCCTCCTCTCCATAATTGCTGCAGTTCCACCACAAATTCATACAAGATTACAAACAGAGCGGGGAAGAGATTGAAATGCAATATCTTAATTGAGGACATTTACTGGGAGCATCTGCATTTTCATCAATAAAACTCCCTCCATCGGTGGCTTGCACCTTGTCGCTTTTCTCCCTGTCTGACTGACCTCAATTTGTGGACTTCATCCAAAGGTGGACAGATATCTGCCCTTGTAGTCTGGGAAGTAATTACCAGTGTTACCGCCTCTTCCTTGGGGAGGGAAGATGTGACGCCTCGGCCAACGTTCCCATTTGGAGTTGGGCCAGTTATTTCCTGTGGAATCAGACAGCATTAACCTCTTGGATGCAGATCCATTCGGCTGTAAATTAGCAACTAATTAGAAGGTGTTTGTCATCTTACAGAAAAGCTGCTGATGGAAAAAAAAGATCAATAAATTACAATAGATATAATAATATGCAAAAGAGCTACAGTGGACTGACACAGCTTTAACTTTTAGTTTAAGCGAAATTGGTCAGTCACTTTCCCAATGAGAAATGGTAAGTAGTATACTTGCTACACTGGTCATGAATGATACTATAAACAGGTGTCTTGTCTAAGCAAATAAACTGGTACAGGCTGGATGTCTTCTCTCAATCTTTTATGAAGATCCAGGACTGTTTTAAGAACAGAGTCACGTTTGTGGGCATTGCACAATTACACATTTGAGTTAATCATCAATGGTGTATGACAACTGAGAAAATGGGAAAAAGAAATACGAAATGGGATGCATAGAAGTACCTTAAAAATATAGAACTGGTGGTTGAGTCACTGGGTTAATCAATCCTGGGGGAACCTTAGCCATTTCTTTTTCTGTCTGTGATCATGATTTCATCTGATTTGAAGATCCTGCTTAGTCTCAAAAAGATTTCGGCATCTTTTCGACTGAGACAACCAGATAAATCAGTTGCATACTTCTTAAGTTGAAGTCGTCACGAAAATGTTTGTTTCCCTCAAGCGGACGCTTGATCATATTACTCAGTGGAAGCACATTCAGAAGTACCAGGCTGCTTTGTTCTGCCAATCGCTGAATTGGAAAACCATCTGCTGCCAAGGAAAAGCTGAGATCCGATGTATAAATTATCCGCCGACAGGGATTACCTGGTGACAGTGAAAGTCTCTTGTTGTTTGTGTTTGTAGGTGAGCAGGTGAGATGGATTACAAGTAGGAGGTGTAATCCACAAGTTCTATTGTCTTCCTAGAAGAATAAGTATTCATTTTTGTCCTGCAGGCCTGTGACAAAGTGGTTCAGTTTGTGTTTCCCACTTATCCCTTATTCCTATTTCTGATTAATTTAATCTTTGTATGGTTGGTTAGTTTAAGTATTGCACTAGTAACTTGCTTCACTCACTATCCCAGATTTATTTGTTCAAGAATTGTTTTGCAGTCCACATCTATGCTTATGTTTTGGTAAAAGTCAACACTTTTGGACCGTTGGATGAATATGAATGTTTCTGTTATGGTAAGCTAGTTGTTTCTCTTTTTTACTCACCATTGCTTGTCCATTTTAGATGCTGTATCCTGATCAGGTTTATGGGAGGGGCCGGCCCAGCATTTTCTGCTTAAATGGCTGTATGGCACTGATTGCATCACTGGGTTCTACCAAATAGAGGGTTTTCTTTTTTGTTCCCTTAAAGTAACATTTTGAGTTGCCCTGTTCTAAATGATTTATTTTGCAGACCATTTAGTTTTGTAGATGAGTTTGTAAATTAGATTAATAGTCTTATTCCTGATTCTCTGTTTAGACTTTAATGAAGTGCAGGTGTGTTTCCAGTTTGGTGTAAGACCAGTAAGACTGCAAATGCTCTAGTCTAGATGGATGTCAGAGACTACAAAAATGCAAAAATAATAAAATTCACTGGAACCTGGAACTGGGGGCTGATGCTGTTTTTTTTTTTGTTTTTTTTTGTTAACCTGTTTTGAGCATTTGACTAGACTACCTCACAAGGTCAAAACATAATTATAATCAAAGACCCCATCTACCTTGTTCTCTTTTTTTCATGGCTTTTACCTTACTCTGAACAGAGAAATTATGTAGTTTGTAGAAACACAAATTATATTTGTTCTTATAAGTCCATATATCTTCAAACCGTTTATCACATTTCTGAATTGAGCAGCCTCATTAAGCTTGATCATGCGGACACCCTGCAGGCCAATCAGTGACAGGATACATCTCTAAAGGTTTTTTTTTTTTTTTGTCTCCATGTTGGACTTTTGGCTTAACATTCGTGGCCTCGGGTTTGAAATTGTTGACCTTTAGCTCAGACACCTCCTGCCAGGCCAATCAGTGGAAATCTGCAACACGTCAGAGTGCACCAGCATAATATACCATTAACTCTTGTTTTTTTCATCCATATTTTTTTTTTCTAACTGCTGCCTGGGATCATTTCCCGTAAAAACATTGACATTTAATCAGAGCGCCCTCGTTGGGTCAATCAGTTTGAGAGTTGTTTCAAGTCACCAGAATCAAAGCTATTTTAGAAGGTCTATTATCTTTTTTTTAGCGTTTTTTTTTTTTGTAGAAAAAATAGTAAAAAAAATATATATTGTTGGGATTTCTTTATCTTCTCAGACCAGCGATGCTTAATCTGATTAACTTTATATTGCTGTGCAAAAAATTGTCATATTGGTAAATTTGACCAGGTACCATTTGCAGAAACAAGCTTTAACTCCATATATATGTTAATGTTATATGTTAATCCAGAGGTTCCCAAACTGTGGGGCGCGCCCCCTAGGGGGGGGGAGGCGCCGTGTCATTGCAGGGGGGACGCGGGAAGCCGTCTGCATGAAAAAAACAAACAAAACATGAACACTGTATGCGCTGGGTTTTTA
>NW_015113292.1:122747-145859 GCF_001443285.1 Poecilia latipinna | reverse complement strand
GCCCCCTAGGTGGGTCACCGTGTCATTGCAGGGGGGACGCGGGAAGCCGTCTGCATGAAAAAAACAAACAAAACATGAACACTGTATGCGCTGGGTTTTTAGAATGGCCAACTCTCTGTTATTCCTATGTCAATTTGATACAGTAGAGGTTTCCATCCACACTTCCCATATTTGTGTCCTCTGTCACTTTTATCAGCAGTTAAAACTGTTTAATCCGTTGTTAACATGTTGTAAACTGTTTTTCCGAGCCGCCTTTAAACGCAACATGAGCGCTACGACGCTCGCGCTGGGTTTCCACCTGTGAAGGAGACCTGCTGCTGCTGTGCGGAGCTACATAGGTTTGTGTTAGAATCACGGCAGCAAACCAGCAAAACGCAAAAGAACTTTTCACAGTTTTTCCCCCAAACTAACCGACTGAGTTGAGTAAAGCTGCTGGATGCAGGTAATGTTAGCTAAAAGATGACTAGCTAATATCAATACAGAACCTTAAGCTTAACAAGTTCCTTGTAGGCTCCAGATCCATAGGGGGGGCGCAGAAAATGTTTGGAAACCTCTAGGGGGGCGCAGAAGAAAAAGTTTGGGAACCACTGTGTTAATCAATGTTATACATGCTGATTGAACATCTGCAGTGTCTATCTTTATGTCTGTTTTTTCATGGTGGCTTGGCTAAAACAGACAGGAATGCTCAGCATACAGTAAGATTTATTCTTTGAGTATGTGTTGTTGTTTTATTGTTGTCATGTTTTCCATCCACAAACTTGGAAGGAGCCTGAAGGTTCTGTTGCAGTGGAGTCGGAGTTGAAGTTAAGTATTCAGCCTGAATGGGCGAATAGGGAACGTAAAATGTGTTGTGAGCGTCTTATTTGGTCACCAATAGATAGTGAAGAAATGAAGTGTGTTGTAGTGAGTTAGTCTGTTTCAATGCTGAAAACCTAAATTCATTTATTTTGTTATTCTTCAGAGGCATTAAGACATATAAACTCATTCTGGAAGGACATTTTATTGATCACACTTGTGTTTTAAACACAACACTTACTCCAACTTGGTTGCCCCTTGTCACTAATTTTGTTTGCAGTGTTTGTGGACAGGATCTCAAGGCGCAACTGTGGAAAGGAGTAACTATGAAAGAAGATATGGCATGAAAGGAAAAGAAAGAGCCTGAAACGAAGGATGCAGGCGAACTGCAACAAGAAAAGACTCGTAAACATCATCTCTTCTCTGTTCCTGAGCTTCCTCTTTTGCTCTCCGTTATCTGATGAGTCTTGCTCAGCCTGTCACGGCTGACTGATTGAGGCAGCCAGTCACCGCTTCGCCACCCCCAACCCTCCCCTCCTCCTGCACTACCTGATGTAAATAACCTCCCTGCTGGTTCAAGGTGGGACGTCACTTCGACTCCATTAGTTTATTTTATTACCGCAGAAAGGCTGGACTTGGGAGCGTTTGTATGAAGGGGAAAAAAGAAGGGTGTGGGGTGTCTTACACAGAGACTGAGGAGGTGAGGATGGAGATGGGCAAGAGAGATTAGGACAGAAGAGGAAGAGCTAGTGAGAAATAATGCAGGATGATAGAAAGAAGCAATCTGCAGGAGACAGACAGGCCTGAAAAAACAAAAGTCAGTTGATGCCAGATGGTGTGGTTGTTCCACCTGAGTTTCATATCAAGGCACAGAGACTTTGTTTCTTAAAAATATGAATAACATATGGATATTTTTCATACCATAACCACATGAAATAATTCTTCCTGCTGGTAATGTTACAATTCTTTGACATGATCGAGTGTCCTTTTATGGCATTGAATGTTTTCCCAGTGTCTTCTACATGCAGATGCTTTGCTTTGGTGTTCACCTTTCACCACCTTGGGACAGAAATCCCTCCTGTAGCGACGATCTGCTGGTGATGTGGGGCTTAAGTTTCTCCAGTGGTGCATCTGGAAGAAGCTCAGTCTCTTTTTAAGGACCGAGATGAGCCTCTTACTGCCTCTGAAATCGCCTGCAGATCTGAGAACTTGAGAAATATAAAGAACTGCCACCAGGGTGTGTGGCAAATATTGGTTGCATGGCTTTATACTTTTTAAAGTCAAGGTCAACATGATAAAAGTTGAGTCGACTTGTTAAAGTCTAATTAACTTCTGCGTGCCTCATCTGGGAAAACTACCTGCTCCTCTGTTTAGACTATAAAAAGTAAATGAACACAACTTTATATCGTCAATCTTGTTTAGTTTTCTTTTAACTGTATGTGTTGTAGGCCTTTTGAAAACACACCACAGAAGCCCGACCCGACCACCAAGCACATGATTTTGGCCTGACCCAGCCCGAATTACAGGTTGGGTTCGGGATATAGCGCTAAACTCTGCCGCTGCACCGCAGTGTTAGGACACCGGCTCACTTCTGCCTCCACCGCTCCGTGCACACAATGAGCAACGGTTGCTCGTTTTTTCTGCCATTCCAGAGGACATAAAGTCTTAAATGTACCAAAAGACGGTTATAAACAGTATTTAGTCACAGAAATTGAATAAAATTACACACCATACCTTTCAGATTTTTGTTTGAGCTCGGTGGTAAACTAGTGGTGAACTAAACTTCATTTATCATCCTTTGGTCATGGAGACTGCCCTGCTGGCTTTTGTGAAGGATTCCTATGATATTGTTGGCCTACTTTATCCTGGCAGAGTCAAATCAAAGCTGAAATTGAATTTTGGATTTTGTAACATGATTTTTATTTCTATTTTTTATTTATTTATTTATTTTTTGCTTTCTTCAGTGGTCTGTTCATGTTCAGCTCTTCTTCTTGCACACACATTCTGATATATCTTTTCATTGCTTCAGGAAAACATTAAAACTCACCATACCTGCTGGCTGTCGCCTGGATTTTATTTTTTTTCTTAAAGGTTTCCTTTGTAATCATGGCCAGTGTGTGAAGTAAAAGCTGAAGCCAAGTGATAATGACGCTGATAGTGTCAATCATGCTTCACCTCTCTAGCGCTGTCTCTCCTGGCCTATCATTTCTGGGTTTCTTTCACTTCTCTGTTTCAAAGACAAAAAAATAAAAATTACCTTCAGTGGTCAGATCTGTCAGATCTTATCTCTTCTCTCTGGCTTTAATGTAAGCAGATTCTCAATCAGCCAAGATGAATCCAATCAAAGAGGGGCAGGGGGGGAGAGGCGCCACAAACTGGGGTACTTTTCCCAATGACTGCTGGAGGCCAGGAGATTAGAGGACAGAGAGAGCGTGATGGAGGTTAGAAAGCCACACGTTCTGTGCCGTGTGCAGGAGAAAAGGCCTTTCAATTCAGAGATGCATTCATCACCTCTCCTTCCATTTGTCTAACCTTCCAGCCTGCTCACAACTGCAGAAATGCTAATTTCTGGCTCTTTTTCTCTTTCTTTAAATTATTTCCACCACATGGTCGCTGAAGGGGAAAACGGGAGGAGGCTGCTTTCCTGGAATCAGCATGACTACCGGTTGATTTATCCAAAAACTTTCCTCCTCTCTCTCTCCCTCCCTCCCTCCCTCCCATCCCTTCATCCCTGCACCACCAACGCCCGGTAACGGCTCTCCCTTGTCTCCTCCTCTCATTTCCAAAGCTTAACTTCATTGTCTCAAGCCCCTCTCTGCTTTCATCTTAAGACAAAGATTTATGTAAATCTTTGGGCCAGCGTTAATGCGGAGCGCCTTGTGAGAAATAGCATCCCTAAATCGTGGCATTGTTGTTGGAAATGACAAGGCAGGCCCGTTAATCCTACAATGCGATCATCCAAATGTGTCATAATGCCGTGTGTAGGCAGGCGAATCTGAATATCAAAAAAGATGCTGCACACCTCTTATGCGGCGCCTTCAGGACTTCCAGCGCTAACACACTTCTGTCTCCTCCTTCCTCTGCCTCTTTTAAAGAACTCGCCCTGCTTTGTCACCTCGCCTGCATTCAGAACGGGGAATAAAAAAAAACACGCGAGACACCTCAGACTCGAGAAATCCTCCTCACATTAAGCTTCAGATGCGAGGCTTTGATTTACCTCAATAGTGACGTTTGTATAATTAGGATATGGAATCAATCGATAGCTTGTGTTTTGTCACCAAGATGCATTCATCACAAAATGAGCAATGTGACGTTTTGAGTTGCAGACAATATGGAGAATGAATGCAAAACAAAGGACTCACTGGCGTCACGTCATGTTTGGAGCATTTCACCAACAACCAGCTACTTTTTATTCATTTATTTACTAGATAATGAGGAAGTGGGTGAGAACATTTTATTTTCTAATTTCTGTGTTAGAAAGAGCAATTAAAACAGCTATTTTAATCAACAGGACAGTGTCCAGACTGGTGAACGATAACGGAAATAATTGGGAATGGCGCCAATGGAGCCCTTCTTGATTGGCTGTGAGTTAAATAGTCGGTACCTCCCAGTCTAACCCCGTCTCCTTCCAAATCCTTCCACTTGATTCTGGTAGTGAAGGAGCCCCAGGGGTGGATTTTGTCAGGGAGAATAGTAGAGTTGATCTGGAAGGCTTAAGACCTTACTGTACCTGTCAACAGTGTGGCTTTGGCACTGACGACCAGCAGCTTAAGTCATTTCAAGTTTTTTTTTTTTTTTTTTTTAAACGAATAGGGGAGGAGGCACAGCGAGCGCTGACAGCCAGTCAGGGTCTTGAAATAATTCCATCCCTCTGAATAACCAGAGGTGTCTGTCTGAGTTAATCCTCCCCAACACAGACACACACACATGCACACGTGTGCACACACTTTGGCTATAAAAGCATGTTTTGGGGCTGATAGTGGCAGAAAGGCAAGCCTGAAGTCCAACTCAGTTCTATTGACTGATTAAAGTCAATAAAAAACATCAAAGTAAATTACAGGTTTTCCCAGAACTTGCTGCGGAAAACACAATGATATCAAAGGTTCAACAATGACTCTCTATCGCAGCGCAACAGGGTGACGTTTTAAGTTACATTCTTTTAGTGATGCGTCTAAACACAAAACGCACAGCTCAGAACAAAGGTTTGAATTATTACTAAGCTTCATCTCTTTTCTTGTAAATATAGTAAGCTAATCGTTTGACAAGGAGTGTTTGTTTCAGCTAAATTGACAATATGCAGAAGAGTTTAGGCTCGAGTGCAAAACGAACCCCCATCATCAACCCTCTACTGCCGTGCTTGACGGTTGGTATGAAGCTTTTGAACTGACATTCTGTTTTTGGTTTCTCCAATCACTGTGCTCTGCCTTGTGGCCAAACATCTCTACTTTGATCTCATCAAACTAAAGGATATGGTTCCAGAAGGCTTTTGGTTTATTCAGAGGTAAATTTATAATTTGTGCTACTATATTCTTTTTAGGAAGATGAGGTTTTCCTCACACTTGCAAATAATTTCCACCCATTTCTTACTGACATGTCTTGAAGATGAACATGAAGAAGATAACTGAGTTCTCTTTGTTTTGCTTCTGAAGACTGTGACACTGGGGTAAACTGTTTACTCTCCATATATACTATTATATTGATGGAGAGCAACACCTGCATCATTACTGATGTTCCATGTTGGCATTTTATTAGCACACAGTTAAATGCTCTGCAGCAGTGGCTCCTGGTTCTCAAGGCACACTGCCCTGCATGGCTTAGATGTTTCTCTGCTTTAATGCATCTGATTCAGATGACTGCGGCTCAGCAAAACTCTGTTAATCAGCCATAAATTGAAATCGGGTGCGCTGAAGCAGAGAACTCCCTAAAATATGTGTTTTAGGAGTGTTTTAAAGGCCAGAGCAGGAAACTGGACAAACTTTATTTATAGAAATGGTTATGATGCTCTGACAATCAATGCATTTAATCCAGTTTTTATGAAGTACATACTGCAATATTGATTTGCGCCCCCAAAAAGCTGAATTCACGAAATAAAATATCTGTAGAAAACACTGTTATAAAAGCCAAGTTCTTCTCAGTTTAAAAATAAAACTTTGTTTTCCCCTGACATAATCTTCACAATTAATTTATATTTACTAATTTATGATGAAGTAAAACAAAACAAAACTAGGTGTTTCCTATGTCTATAATGCTGATGTCTAAGCTATTATTTTGTACTAATTAACCAGTTAGCTTTAATTGCACCATCTCTACCATGAATATATCTTATACGTCTTATGCCTGGTGTGGTTGGAGTCTGCCTGTCTTTGCAACAGAAATCTGCCATTTCAGAAAATTCTTTTTTTGATTTTTTTTAATCTGCGTCTTCATCGAGGCTTCACTCCCTGCTTCGCTCATTTCCTCCCCCTCTTCCTGGGTCTCATTACTTCCCTTCTACCGTCTTTCTCTTGGCTGGGATAATCCCCCCTGTAGGGGACTTCAAAGTGCGGGCCGGCCAGGGAAAAGCCTTAATTACCCATTTGCCTTGAAACTCAAGCCAAATCACAACTCGCCCGGGTCTGTCCGACTCCACACTCATGCCTCCCTTGACTAATTGTGCTTCAGAATCCCCCCCTACACTTCTCTCTCTCTCTCTCTCTCTTTGCTTCTCTCTCTGCTGTGTGGAAATGGAACGATGAAATTAAATCAGAAAAGGAAAAATGTGAAAAGGAAAGATGTGAAAATGTTTAAGGAGGTGATGAAAGTAATAATGGCCTTATTTCAGGGGGAATCATTATCTCGGATACTACACTGATGCTATGCAGATTTTCATTTTGTCTATGGCTGCCATTCAAAGTGATGCTGCTGCAGAGCTTTGTGGGATACGAACATTGTAAATGATCCCATCTAATTTGCCTGAACAGCAATGGTGCTGCTTTTTCACATCAGATCCACATCTGTTTTTAGGTCTTTTTAGGAATCGAACATAAGGTTCAAGGTAAGGTTCAACATCTTAACAAGCAGCACTGCCACCTTTTGGGTGGCACGCTGTCTTGATAATGGACACTAGGACACACAAAATATATGCTTTTGTCAATGTTGACTGTGTCAGGTGAAATTATTTGAGGTTAAAGCATATATTTCAGTCAGAATACAGGAAGGAATGAAACATAGTAAATGATCCTGACTTACAAATCTACTATTAGCTATTTTAGAGAGATTATGCTCACCCGTAGGCCAATAAGTGTTTATGTTATAGTATTCACTTTCAATCACAGTGAAATCTGACATGTTAACTGTAGGTTGTACGAGCTATGATTTCAGATTATGTATTCTACTAAGAATTTATTTACAATTGCAGGATGACGTGCTACACGCGTCTTTCTACCTGACTGCAGCTGGTGAGCTCGTGCGACTTCATGCATGCATGTATTCATGCATACAAGGAGATATTTCCTTATCATTTTAATGTGTATTTCCTCAGCCCTTCTCAGTTACCAGCTCTTCATCATGGACTTTGGCTGCTAAAACAAAAATAAACAAACTAAAGGAGGTTTCTGTTTATTAGCGACTAAATTGAATTGCTGACGTTTTGCTTCTTTAGTAGCAAACCACTCAGTGAATTCCACTCCATGTTACAGATTATTTGCAAGGGTTTTCCCTGAAGCTGCTCTGTAACCAAATGTGACATTTGAATTTGTTTAAATTAATTTAATAATTCCTTTGCACCAAGCAAAATTCTAAATGCAAACATGGAAAGTGTCCTAGCTGCATATCCTTGTGGTTTTGGTAGTGGTAAAACAGTATGTTGTGCTACAGTGCAAAATTCACAATAAATTGTTAAAAAAATGTGCTCTTTCACATCAAATTGTATTCATTTCATTGACAGAGAGGCCGCTGCATGTAATGGTGTGCCATAATATTCTGTATGGACTTCCCTAAAACTTACTACAGTAACATTTTTCTGCACAAATCCTCATGTTCATAAGTTCCAAATTTAAAGGCACCATAAAAAAGCTGTGACATCAATATATTTAATTTGTCCAAGATATGGTCTTGCTGTGCAGTTGTTGTTTTTCATGACTCTTAACTTTTAGTTAAGAAAAAGAAACGACATGCAAATATTTTGGATTGCCCAGTTATTTTACAAAGTTTGAGGCGTACTGTATGTTACAAAACCATAAAATCATCATCACATTTATTATCTTCTTCAATTTCTTTAATATTTGTGTTTGCATGTAAAATAAGTATAAAATAGGAAAAGTGAAAAGTAAGAATCAAATTAGCATGTTGTTTTCTGTAAGCAGCCAATCAGGAAGCATCCTGATTGGAGTAAAAAGATTTTTTTTTTTTTTCAGAGTTTTGGTCTTGCATTCACATGGTGACTGCAAAATGATACCTCTTATGCTTCTGTGTTGATCGACTTTACACAACTTTCTGAAAAAGACAGTTCCATTTTTCCACATACTTGGGGTTAGGATGCCACACACACACGCGCCTGGAAAGATTACAAAGTTCCCATGTAGTCTGGAAAAGTATGGAATTTAATTTCAATGTCTCACAGTTCAGGATAAGTATAAGTAAGTAAGAGTGTGAAAAATATTCCTTCTACTGTATTTAATTTTTTCAAATGAATGTAAATAGCTAAGAAATCTGGAATTGTAGCACAGGATTACTTGGTCAGCTTTCTGAGATATTTTTGATGCTTTCATGTGGATGAATACATTTCTAGAAATGATGGTGTTTACAAAGACATTTCAGAAACAATAAATAGAATTGTTGTTGTGGAATATCTGAGATCTGTATGTAAACAGAAGAGAGAGAATTGCCTGATAACCTTAAATGTAGATCTCATGGGCAATTTGATCAAATGGAAAATATGAGGAGTTGATTTTGAATTTACAGCATGAAGACATCTCTTTAGAGAGATGTTTTGAATCTAGCCCACCCACCTCCACTGGCAGGTGTGGTTTCCGTCTCCCAGTTGTTCAGCGGTAAATATTTCCTTGCACATGTAATATTCTTGCTATGTTCTGTCAAATCATCTTGAAGAATTTTTAAAAAAATGAGGCAGACAAGCAAGATGGACGTTTGTAACATCTTGTATTTGTGCTCTGTTCTCATGCTGAGGCCTGGAAACTGACATGGAGAACCCCCAGCCTTCCACATCCAGGCCACTGCCAGTGCCGGTCAGAAATCACAAACAGAAAGGACAAACCAAAGGAAAACAGAGTAGTCATAGAAAAAACTATGTACAACCAAAACATCAAGGTGTGTTTTTGTCACTAAAAGGCTGTTTAACAACCTTTATTTGATCCCATTCTGTACAACATGATTCAGTACAACAGTACAAATTGATCAGGTTCTGTTTGGACAAACAGATCGTGGCAGCCCATGAGTCGGATTGGTCAGAAAGTCACCCCTATTCATTCACAAAGGATGCACACAGCCTACAGGTTAAAAAAAAAAGACAAGCTCTTTAGGAACGACAGCAAGCGCCTACACACGTAATTCAAACCATCCATGAAGAATAATCCATTCCAGAAGAATAAAAATAGATACAGGTCAGGATTCTCCGTGATTCTTCCTGAAAACCAGAACCGACCCTCCCAAAAACTTCCATCACCGAGTTCGTCTTAGCCCAGGCTTGTTTTCCGCTCATTTATTTATTTATTTTTTTTTTATTTCTTTACACCCAAGCCAGAAGAAAAGCTACTAAAACTCAGGACTTTTACAGTTACATTGACAAAAAACAGTTTCAGAGACCCACAATTTAAATTGGACTGTGAAATAAAAGATTAAAAAAAATAAAATAAAAATAAAAAACGAAACAGCATTTTTTTTATAGTTCTGTAAAATGCCCCAGCATTCTCCAATATTACAAATACTGTTATACTTTTACAGTAAACCAGAAAAATGTCATATATATTCATATATATTTATATATATACCAAAACCCGTCAAGAAAAATGAGAAGCAATGAAGAAAAAAAAGATCAAACATTTTGAAGCAAAACTAAAAAAAGGAAAAGAGATTTACATACACAAAAAATGTATTTTAACCCTTGTATCAATACTGTAAACTTCTTCAAGACAGAGTGCACTAAATTCTGTTCTAGTTTCTGTTTTTCCTGATTTTTCTCCAGTTTTTGTGGGGTTTTTATTCACTTCCTGACGATCCGGTTTTGGGACAGACTTGTGTCCTTGTCTGTGAAATTTGATATAGATCTATATATATTCATAAAGGTTGTGCATTTATATGTACATATGCATACATATTTATACACGCAGACACATTATTATTGTGCTGGGTAATCTGCTAATGCTAAACCTAAACTCATAATTTTCTGCTGATTTTTTTTAATTTATTTTTTTTTTTATCTGTTTGAGTGTCAGATTTCACTTTACAGTAAATTTGTCTTTGCTCAAATTTGATGCTTCAGGGAAAGCGTTACATTTGTCTCAGACAATAAATAGGAAGATCACAATTCAAGGCACACTCAAGTCAAATTGAATGGCAGTACAAAAAATGTCCAGAATAAATTAATATTCTAATTACTCCCATCATTCAGTTATTACATTTTTATAGTGCCAGCTTTGGGAAAGCTAAGCCTAACAATTGTGGCACTCCAGCATCAGGAGATCCCAAGCTCCACACCCCTTTTTCCCGCGTAGCTGTTTTCTTCGTGTGCATCGGATGGATAAATCATAAAGTGCCGGTTTGTTTCTGAGAACGGTCAGCATTGGAAATAAATGTGATTTATTTATTTTTAATAAAAGTGCAGCTATGACGTTGGAATGGCTTAAAGCAAACAAATGGATTGGAAATTCAAAACATCC
Source organism: Poecilia latipinna (assembly GCF_001443285.1). Classification (NCBI taxonomy): domain Eukaryota; kingdom Metazoa; phylum Chordata; class Actinopteri; order Cyprinodontiformes; family Poeciliidae; genus Poecilia; species Poecilia latipinna. Next base: position 135,189 of record NW_015113292.1, on the reverse strand, counting down.
CAATGTGATAGAGAACATTTAAATCATTTTAATGTTGGTAAAAATGTTGCTCTGGAAACTTCTAGTACAATGTTGTCAGATTTAAATAATTTCATTACAGACATCTACTCAATTTTCTTTACATACCTAACCCCTTTTTAGAATAAATTAAATTTGACTACATTAGCCAAAAAAAATTAAATGTATAAAACGATGTAGACGAAATGCTTTGAAAGGCAGCATAAGAACGAGCGGGTAAAAAATAATAATAATAATTGAGCAGTTATATTTTACCCTGAGACGTCTATGTGCTCTTTCTGTTTCTCTGTCCTAAGTATCGCTCTGTGCAGACTCGTCATGGCTTCATGCTCAACTACTAATTATTAATAACTCCTACAAATCACGAGGCTTGGTGAAAAATATAATGCAGAGGTGTTTAATGTAGTAAAAACTAGAGCAGAAACTAGTAAGTTGTAGAGTTGTAGGATTCAGCAGCTGTCATGTCGAGAACCTGTTTCCTCAGGCTGGTTAGGTTGTTAAGGGTTTATGAATCTTGGGATCTTCTTTCGTTTGACATTTACTATTTGTTATGACACTCAGTGCTACATATCCAATTATATCGAAATGGTTTACAGTCATTTCATGCTACAATGCCAAAAAGGATTGTTGTCCGCATATCATCGTCACGCAAAATAAATTAACTCTAGCATTCGCAGTTGACTCTGAAATTGAAGATTGAATTCTGCTTCTTTTCAAGATACTAAATAATTATTTTAATGTACAATTTCCTACAAGCCGTGTCCGAAAAACAAACAGCCTACAATGTTTTTTTTAGTTTTTTTTTCTGTTCGGCTTGCTTAAGAGACTCTCAGGATGTCATGTGGGATAAAAAAAAATGCTAACTTAAAAAAAAAAAAAAAAAAAAAAAAACTGTAAAAAGAAAGAAAAATGTACCTGCACGTGCCAAAATACAAAATCCAATAAATACAGAAATTATTGCACAGTTAAAGGCTCCACATATTTAAAACTCATCAGACTGATTGTTTAAAAATGAATGCCAAATGAGGCAGTTTAGACAGCTTCAGTTGTTAAGATCTCATTTTTTTTTCTCAGTTGGCAGTTTTTTAATCAAAAACACAAAGTTAAACTAAAATCAATACAAAAGTATCCAGCTACCCCCTTAATTTGTTGTCTTTTTTTTAGAGTCCAAGGAGAATGGTGCAGAGCATGAAAACGTGTTTTAGACTCTCTCTGCTTGTTCGATTTTGACCTCACTGGTCATCAAATGTTCTCCATGCCACTTTTTCATGTGTTTCTCCAGAGTGCTGTACACACTGAAGGGCATTTGGCAAATGTCACAGCGGTAGACCTCCTTACCAAGCTGGCCGTGTGTCTTCATGTGGCGGGTGAGCTTGGAGCTCTGGGCGCATGCATAGTTGCACAGCTCACACTTGTAGGGCCTTTCCCCGGTGTGACTTCGCCGGTGCACCGTCAGGTTGCTGCAGTTCTTGAACACCTTGCCACAGTATTCACAGGTGTCGCATCTCCTCCCGTCCTTGGAGCTCGGTCGACCCGGACCAGGGCCTCCACCTAAATGAGGCGTGCTGCCCCCGCTGGCGGTGCCGCTGCGGCCGGATAGACCGCCGTCCAGCAAGTCTCCTGGAGGTGTCGAGAAGCGCAGGCTGCCGTTTTCTGATGAGTGCTCTGAGGAGGTGGCAAAGGGCGATTGTCTGGAGTCAGTGAAGCCTAAGAAAGGGTCTTTGATGAAGTGGCGAGAAGCAGCATAGCCCACCAGCCATTGGGAGTACACATTCTCAGAAGGGATATGTGGTGCCTGGGGAATGTCCAAGTCCTTCTCAATCTTGATCCTCTTGTTTGAGGAGTTGGAGAGAGCAGGGCTGGTGATGGGGGTGGGCTTTCGAGGGAACAAGCCTGAGAAAGAGTCACCGGAGCCACAGTTCCGGCCATTAATGGTTGTCCGCTCTTCCTGCTGGTGGTGATCCATCTCTCCAACCACAGAATCCTCGTCCCCAGTGTCCCGCTGGCCATCAGAGCCCCTTTTGGAGAAGGGCATCCTTTTACGATTGTCAACTATCAAATTATTATACTGCTGAATGGAATTGAGCGCTCCACCGTCTACCATTTTGTCAAGGGAGAGAGATGTCTTTTCTTCCGAAGGAGGCTTAGGACCATTTTCCCTGTTCCTGTAGAACTCAGACTCCATGCTGAAGTTTGATTCTGGTCGACTCTCATTCTCCAGTTCCTCTTCTTCCTCTTCCTCCTCCTCTTCCTCATTACCCTCCCCCTGGAAGTCCCCGTCACGATTTTTAATCCCCTCCCCAGTGATATCACTGGTGCCTGGTTCTGGGGAGCTCGTGGTTGAAAGGCCATCGTCTGAGCGTCCCGTCATGGATCCAGCCTTGTGCATGTGCGTCTTCATGTGGCGTTTCAGCTTGCTCGCCTGAGAGCAGGCATGGTCACACAGCTGGCACTTGTATGGTTTTTCTCCAGTATGGCTGCGCCGGTGCACCACCAAGTTGCTCTGGAACTTGAACGTCTTACCACAAAACTCACAGGACTTGATCTTGTTCTGCGTCTGGGGAGGGGTGGTGCTGTTTGGGGGCATTGGTGGCAAAGGAGGGGTGCTCAGAAAGGGAGATTTAGGGCCTTGTTGAAAGGGGTTGGGGTTTAGCAGTCGATGCATAGGGTTGGGCCTGCTGGGGGATAGTGGTGGCGTAGTGCTGTTAGTGTTCCCTGCCAGTTCACGTAACCGCCGGGAAAAATCCATGGACTGGGACTCCATGGCCATCGGCGTAAGCCGCATCACCCTCTCAAAGGCACTGGGGTGCTGTGAGATGAGGCCCATTTCCTCGGCGCTAAGGCGTTCCAGCCGATGGGGGTCCAGGTGATGGCGGGGAGGTGGGCTGACAAACGGTGGGGTGTTGGGGAGACGGTTCTCCACAAAGCCTGGGGGTGGTTCTCTGAGTAAAGGCCCTGTCATCCTCAGCAGGTGGAAGGGATTGTTTTCCCCCAGGAAGCTGGTGAGTGGGGACTGTGGGATGGAGTCGTTGCCCATGGGCGGCGGCATGGTGAGTCGAGGGGTGAGGGCTGTGCTGGAGGGGTTGGATTCCAGATAGATGCGAATGCCGTGAGTGTTCTGGGCGTGCTGCAGCAGGAACCAGGCGCTGGGGAAAGGCTGCTTACAGGTGGTACATATGTAGTTGGAGGGCTCATCTCTGCCACCTGCAGACACACAAAAAAACAGAATAAAGATTTTATAGTTAATATTCTCAGAGATATCAACCCTAAACGTAACTCTATCCCATCATGAAACATTAACAATAGATTTTTTATTAATAAGAGCTCATTTGCAGTGTGTAAACTTTTCAAGGCAATGAGATGTGGTAAATACTTTATATTCTATGTAATACTCTCAGTAGCTGGGAAGACCTTTTTACTCATCATGCCGTCGCAGAAATTCGATGTACTTATCACGCTTTTGACAAGTGAATTTTCAGTCGGCCTACAACGGATATGTGTTTAAAGAAGTGCTTAATCTCTCACTGAGGGAAATATCTTTCCTTTCACTTCAGTTTAGTCAACCTGGGATTCCCCTTATTGCAGATATATGTACTGTAACTCCAACAGTGCAATTATTTTTAGCCTTAGCGTTTAGTACATTTTAGGGGGAAATGCAGCCACAGACAGATATTTAAAATGAAAAGCAACTAACCAGAATTCAGCAGAATACTCAATCTTTATTTTCTTTAACAGAAATTAATCTACTTGTTTTTCTGTCTGACTTAAAGATGCCGCAGACACACGCACCAAAACCAGAGAGATGATGCTAATTGTGCTTTTTTATTCTTGTGTATTTATTTAATGAAACCTTGTTTTCTTGACCTACTGCACTAATTTCACATCGCTTGGAAAACATATGCTGCTCTAATTGTTGCCCTTGTTTGCACGCATGTGTGTGTGTGTGTGTGTGTGTTGGCTCACTGGTAGGAAGGCTGAAATGCATTTACTTTACGAGGAACATTTATTTATTTTAAAAAAATAGCAAAAAAAATATATAATTGTGTGTCCAATTGGCAATCAATGAAATTTAAGACATTTAAATGTAAGCTAAACATACAAAAAAAAAACACAGACAAAGGATATTTTTTTACAATAATATTAGTAATAAAAATAAAAAAATAAAACCTGAATTATTCATGAATTTGTCTCGCTCTGTGAGTGTGTTTGCATTAAGGAGGAGCAGCGTGGAGGTGGAACAGCTGTTCTCCTCTACAGTCCTGTAAGGCCTTTTGACTTAATTATAGCAGACAGGACGTTCACACACACACTCACACACTCTCACTTGTACAGTGAAAATAACAGCTCCCCATGTCTCAGCTTTTGTCTGCATGCTTCTCACAAGCTGTTTTAGTGTCGAATCAACACTCCAAAAAAAAAAAAAAAAACATTCACTCCCTCTGCCCCTGCCTCCATCTTTCTGCAAACTTCTCATTTGATCAGTGAAGTCATTTAGGAGTGTGTGTGAGTGTGTTTTGGAGAGTGAAATAATGCACCGAGACGCTATTTGTCTCCGGTCACAGTGGAAGCAGAGGGCCACGGTTTTTGTCTTGGGGAAGTGTGTGTGCGCGCGTGAGCGTGTGTGTGTGAGAGACAGAGTGCGAGGGAGAGAGAGAGGGAAAGAGAGCGCCCTCCCGGGGGAAGGGAGTCTAACGCAGATGGCAAATAAAGTATGCAGCCTGAGGCGAGAGCACATTATGCTAATTCTAATGTCAGCTGTACTTTAATATACGACTCTATTTAATCACCCCATTATTTTCTATTTCCATATGAAAAAGCAGGGAGAGCGAAGGAGCTGCTCATCACTTTATTTGGTCGAATGCTGAGCGCTATGCTTTATGGAGTGAAGGAGAAAACACTGCACGGATACGTCCCTCCTCTCTGAGTGTTATTGTACACACACGCACACACACACACACACACACACACACACACACACACACACACACACACGCACGCACGAACGCACCAACTCTTTGAATTATGATCTCCTGTATGAGTATTTACACTGAGTATGTCTGTAAAGGTTACACAAGTTCACTGACATCTTTTTATAGAAGGCTTCAATGCTCACAGGGTGAACATTCACAGAGAGATAAACCATCTTATGCTTGCAGCATCCTGGAAGTCAAAACATTTTATTCCAACTTTTAGCATGCATCTGAATTTAGTGACAAACAGTAGATCAGACTCTGATGCTCTGCAAGCAGGGAAGTGATTAAGATTTTACCAAGACAGAGAGTAACGTCAAATATTCAAGCTTCTAACTATTCTGTTGGAAATTTTCTATGGAATAAAGATGATACACAATAAACGGTTATATTAAATATTCTGAAGTCAAAATATTTAAGATAATAGTTTCTTTTTAAATTAAGGAATAAAAAAGATAAGCGATCCTTTTAGAAATGCATGGTCTTACATGTTCAAAGCTTTGTTTCTTTAGAAAACATGAGCATAAGTGTATAGTTCAGTGACTAATTTCTAATTTCCATAAAATAAATATATTGTTGCATGAGAGTAAATAAAACATGATGCAGTTTTGAACATTTGTTTTTAACATTTAAAAAATATAAAATTTGGAAATTTACTAGTAGGGTAGGGTACTGCCTACTTGTAGAATAAAACAACAGAAGAAGAATCAGCAGATATTCAGTTGATTATTGTAATTAATATTCATGCACAGAATGAAACTAAATAATTCAATGAAGAACTGATCGGTAAAAAAATTTAAAAAATAAATATTTTTTTTCTTTATCTTTTTTTTTTTAAGAAAAAACATTCATTTGCATTTTATGAGTTTTCATTGACAGCATGGAAGCAATAAAAAATGATCCAAGTAAAAAAAGATAGAAAATGTCTTGGTTGTGTTTCCCACCTGGCATTCTCAAAAATTTTGCCTCAAGTTGTGCAATAAATCCATCTGAGAATAATCCAATTTCTTACCCCATAGTACTTCAGTAGACGGGGTTGCTCTAGCCATTTTTTTTTAGAAAAGAGTGTCACTTCAAACAATGGTTTTGTCAAATCTAAAATCTAAAATGTTTCACTTCCTTCTATCCCTTTACCATACCTGAATAATTCTGTTTACTGGAAGCGGCTTGTAGTCGTTAACAATTGAGAGGCTGGCACAACCAAACACATTCAAACTTAAGGCCGATTTAGAGTCTCAAATCCAACGTGTTTGTCATTTGGACGGATGTAGGAAACCCTTAGAAAACGGGGGTTTCCTCTCAGATACAGAGAGAGGACACGTGACCTCTGAATCATCTTCAGCTCTTCAACTCCTTCAGTCTGATTGGAGTCTGTTAGGCACTCATTAAAATCTGTAAAGTTTTGTCTAATATAAAATTATTAAAGGTCATTAAAAAAAATGAACATCATTGTGTCCGAAGCACAATTTAACCCAGTAGCTATTTGATGAAACCTAATAAAAACGAAGCAAAGCAGATAAACAGATGCATGTATAGACTTTTTGCAACTACATGAACACAGCAGCTTTGTTTTTGGCTTGTAATCTCATCATTTTCCTGCAGAGAACTTTGCTCCGAGCTCTAACAGTTCATCTCTTCCGTTTTTGTTCAGTTTCACCTTTTGTCCAGTATATATCCTCTTTCCTTCTTCTGTCATTGTCAATTTGTCTCCAAACTACTCCAAAGCATTTACACATGACTAAAGCTGTGAGAAAAAAAAAAAAAAAAATATTTGTGACTCTCCACAATATGAATGGAGCTGTATGGTCAGCTTGAAATAGGACAAAACATTAAACTAAAGACCTCTCAGTTATCAAGTCAACATACATGTTGCTTTAAATATGCTTTGTAATTATCGCAAGTTAATGGTGTTCAAACAGGACTTTTATGATAGAGAGAGGGCAACAATGGAGAAAAAGCTCTAATGTTTTCTATTGCTTGCATTGATGGATTATTGTTGCAATTACATAAATAAGCAGAGAAATGTATGAGCACTAAAAGTGCTCATAAATGTCTCTTAATTTATATATATTGTGGCCATCTTAGAGTTCTTAAAAAGCACAGAGCATATTCTTCTCTGACAACAACGATAGAGGTCAGAATGAAAAAGACATCAAGACCACACTTGCTGCTTCACTGGTCAGTAGGACAGAGGTGCGTCCTAACATGATGCCAAGGTAGAATAACATAAGCATTGATTGTAAAGGTGCAACTATTTCTCCACATCAATATGGAAATAATTATGAGTTTATTTTCAGGCTCTTTGAATCATCACCATAATTCTGCAGAGAGAAAACCAGAAAATGTTCCAGCTAGTTCCCAGCAAATTCAACTGAAATTTAGACTGAGCAATGCTTAGACAAGTCAAACAAAAACAACGTCTCTACAGGCTTGAGTCAGAATGTTGAATGGTAAACGTCATGACAGCACAATTAAAATAAAAACTGAAGAAATACAGCTTGTTTAGAGAAAATGAAAGAGAAAGTTTTTCTCTCTTCAGCTCGGAAGAACTTCATCTAATTGAATGAAAACATATCTGGATTTAACTGATTTGGATGAATGAAACTTATAAAAACAAAGGATGGACCTAATGCAAAACAAAGATCTGCTAAAGACCAAATATTTTTTTGAATGACTTGCAAACCTTGCAGTGATTTAGCCACCTTGTGAAGTTCTCTGCACACCAAAGTTTAAGTTTGAGGCCATTTGTTCAAAGCTTGGTATAAACTGGTTCATTTGAAGCGACTGTGGAAAGAACAAGTCAAGATTTATGGCTGCTAAAGGTGCCCCCACGAGCTGCTGAACCATGGAGTATAATTCATTTTTTGCTCATTATGTTTCTGTTGTTGGTTCCTCTTTGTTTGGTGAATACTTTCATGTTTTTCTTGTACATTTGAGGATAATTTATAAGAGTTTAGAATCTGGTAAAGAACAGATTTTGTGTGTGTGTGTGTGCTATGGTTTATTGAACCCTTATAAATTGTTAAAAGTAACCATAATATTTACCCAAATCCAATTCTGCATCCTGGATCTTCCCATCTTTCCTTCAGGTGAAACTCCACCTCCCTTTTTTTTTTTTTCCACACAGAATCAAACTCTCATTACACACTGATTCCAGTTTTCACTATGATTCAATTTGCTGTAATTACTGCTGCTGCTGCTAATAAAAAAGGAGGAAGAGAGAGTAGAAAAGCAAAGGTGCAGAGGTCAACTGGCAGTTAGCGGCGTTCATTTTCATCACAGTGTATTCATCTGGGGCGGCTAATGGTCCAATTTTCTCCCCCTCGGCCCTCAATAAATATTGCTGGAATTACAGGTTAAATAGCTAAATTAAATCACAGCTATTACAGATGAAGGAGGGAGGAAGAGTGGGAGAGAGGGAGTTAAATATGTACAATTACAGGGGGGGGGGGAGGGCTGCATCGCTGCAAAGAGTGCGATTAAGGCAGCGAGTGTCGGCGGAGCGCTGTAGGATTATTGCGTCCAGTTATTACCCAGATCCCTGCAGCAGGCTGATGTATCACTTTTATCTAATGTGATTCATTGTCTTGCACTTTTGGTCATTAAAGCTTGAACATTAAACCCAACCAAACACTGAGAAAAATTAGCTGGTATGAGAAATTCAAATGGGTTCCGGTCAGATTCGTCCTCCTGTCCTACATTGCTTAACTCCTCGCCCTGCATTGCTGTCCATCACAATCAGCACATGGCAGCATTTTCTCCAGTCATGTCAAGTAGCACACATCCTAGCAGCACCAAAGCTAGTTGCTGCTTGTGGGGGAATTAGGAGGTGTTTATTTCATGTGTCTCTGAGATCATTTCAAAAAACGGAGCTCACTCGGCGCCGCCTTGCCAGTATTCTTTAAATAGTCTGTTAGCTCTGAATGAAGTGGTTTGAGTGCAGCCCGACACGCACTTTAAATTGGTTCTAATAGCTCACAACTAGAATCATTACGAGACCACATACAGTACCAGCAGCAGCTTTAATTAAATCTCATCAAGATCTTTTGCTCCAACAGCCGAATTTATCTGCTGCGCGTCGCGCCGGCCGGCCAGAAGTCTTGTTGAAGCTCCGGTGGGAAATGTGAGTCATCTCCGAGCTCAGATCACCGCAGATGCTGTTGGCCAAAAACCAAGAGGCAAACCCCAAAGTCCTTCTGGTTTTTAGGCTCTTGCTGTCAGACTGCAAGCCGCAAAACGAGCTGCCGTCTAACAGATTTCCACGTTTTTCAGCTAAAAATAATAATAATAATAATGCAAAGTATTCAAAATGAAAGGGGTTTAAATTGGGAACCAATAAGTGAATTTGATCTTCGAGGTTCTTTGAAGAATCTTTTTTTTTTCTCTAGCAATCTATGTTTGAAGATTGAGTATTCATATAGTTATGTCATGTCCCACCTAAAAGAAATGCAACATTATAAAATAAATACTGTCTGAATGAGCAGTCTGAACATAGAAACATCTTATGTTCTAATAATTTACAAATATTCTGTTTTGCTTGAAGATTTTTTTTCTTTTCTGAAAGGGATGTTAATTGACAAAAATCTGGGTGAATGTATGAAAAAATATGGATTTGAATGTCTGGTCAAATAATTTGAATGCAATGATGCTAAACTCCTGAATTCAAATGTACAGGTGGTGGAAACAAAGAAGTGTTTGTATCCAGCAGGCCATTCTGGTACAACCATAATTAACCAGATTTAAGATAATCAACATGAGCTCTGCTGGTTTTTATTTCTAATTTTCTGTACTTCTGTGTAATTTTCCTCTGTCCTTCTTCCACCCGTGGTGTGTGTTGAACTTTAGTTTCATCCCATCTTCTCCTCATGCTATCCAGCCAACAAAGGATTATCACTGAACAAGGTCTGTACGCATTCCTGGCAAGAAAAGACGGGTCTTATTGGTGTGGGTTTGAAAGAAAAGCTGAACAGATCAGAACCAAATTAGATTGAATTTAGCTCATTAGAGGAAGAGGAAGGCAGGGGGAGAGATCCGCGGTCCCTCACGCCGTGCAACGAGTCCTGCAGTCAGAACAAGGCCAATCCAAAACAAACTACTGTGTGTTTGTGTGTGTTGCTGCCTCTGTGCCCTGTTAACAAATTAGAGGGATTAGGAGAGGAGAGTGCCAGAGCATACCAGCTAATCCCACACACTGGCCTGCACCACTGCACCTGGGGAGCCAGCGAGAAACTGTGAGGAGCGGCAGGAGCCTCTACAGCCGCCTTTATAATCCTGCACAACGCACACACAAACACACGACACCTGATACGTGTCACTCCGACTGCGAATGTCGACAAAAGACAGCGATGTGACAGATTTGTTGCGCTTCGTTGCCTCTCAGGTGACTTCCAAAGTAGCTGACATATTTGTTGCCCTCTCTTGTTAAGCTTCAGGTCTCTCTCCGAATGTCTTTATTCAGCAGTTGCCATTTCAATTCAGTAAAACCAATGAAACTTTTATGATACTTTGCATATATCCAAAACAATCGGTATCTAATGTCTGGAAAGAGAATAAAACGTAGCAGAAAAGTTGATGTGATGTGATTTTGTTTCTGCCTTGCCACTAACTTATTTCAGGCATCCTGTCATTTTACGTCATTTAATACAAGAAAGAAGCAGCTGCCGAGTAATGCCCGCACTGGAGACTCACAAAATGCTGAGTCGCTGGTTGCTATGGTAATTCCATTATTTTCCAGGGAGCATGAGATGGCCCACAGCACGACTATTTTCATCAAATAGAAACAAAAGTTTAACTTTTAAATATCTCAGCCAAGCATTGTGTGAAACACAATTATTGCATCAAATAAATATTTGAACTGTCAGTCGTAGAACCTTCTGGTGGAACCACATTTAAATCTTTAATCCATGTGCAGTTTTTTTTATTACGGAGATGTGACAAATTAAAGAGACTTCAGTTTCAGTTTCTTTTCTTTTTTTTTTTTTAGTGCAGCTAGTGACCTTTATTCACATTAATCAGATAGGAAATGAGTAAATGAATAAAGGGGAAAACCTGCAGCCAAGGTTTCAAAGGTTGAAAATAAAACCCTGCACGTGTGTCAAGGACACAATAAGTATCCTCAATAACTACTTTGACCTAAAATAACATGCTGAATTAGTTAAATATGGCAAAAAATGTATTTAACATGACATCAAAGTATTGTTCTTATTAACTGCCTCACAATATTGAATAAGTACTGAATTAAAATTGAATTGCCATTTTGGAGAAGATTGAAATTTTGTCTGTGAATTTATTTGTTCTGGTGCCTGATTTTCTCCCTCTGAATATAATTGTTAACATTTAAATTTGAAGTGGATTCTGAGTTCTCACAGACATCTCTATGGAGAAAACTGTGTTTTTGTCTGTGCAGGTTAAGTCACTGACATGCTGTCAGGTGGAGAGTTGGCATCGCCACAATAGAGAAACTCTGCCATGAGCTTGATGTGACAGGGACAGCGGTCCAGCACATTTTTGGATCCCTCGCTCCTCTTCCCATCTCCCGTCCCGTCCAAATTCCATCCCCCTCCTTCCCAAATGCAAGACTCGTCCAAGCCGAGCGCGGCCAAGTGGGAGTCTCCTGGAACACGCACAAGCCGGAGAGCCATCCAAGACTGTGATGTAGCAGTGCCTCTCCTGTCTGAATAAGACATATTACAGCTTTGTCTGACAGCAGCATCAAAAGGAAAATCTCTCTCTGTCTGCGTTGGTCCTTCACTGCTCGCCTGCTCTTCCTTACTGTAGCAGACAGGTTTATGAATTCAACATTACGCCCTCTGATCAGTTTCACCTTTTCAACTCTCAAAGCGAGCAGAGATCTTTCAGGTGACTGCAGCTTAATATTTTTTATTTTTTATTTTTTTACATTCATCACGGATGTGAGGCAGGAAAAGTGCTGATGCAGATTTGGCTTTAGGGTGAGAGGAGAGAAAGACAATGAGGGACTGAACTCTGGGGTCTGAGTTGACTTGTTTATCCAGAAATAACACCGAGATGAGGGAGCAGGGAGAGGAAGGGGGACAAGTAGAGGAAATCCAGACCAGAAATCGTGAGGGAGGGTATGGATGGGATGCAAGAGGGATGAGGGGACAGGTCTGTGCTGCAAGACCTTATAAGGGCCGGATGAGTGCAGTGGTATGAACATAGACGCAGCAATGGTATATATAGTGAAACAAACTGAGAGCAGTCACTCTGACTGACTCATGCAGTTTTAAAGAGGACTACATAAATGTCAAGAGTTAAATTAAAGCTAAAGACTCATTTGTGTTGATTATACCTTATATATATGTATATATATATATATATATATATATATATATATATATATATATATATATATATACATATATATATATATATATATATATATATATATATATATATATATATATATATATATATATATATATATATATATATAT
>NW_015113292.1:98787-119601 GCF_001443285.1 Poecilia latipinna | reverse complement strand
TAAATATAAAAATAAATATAAAAAAATAAAACCTGGCTGCTTGGGCAAAAAAAAAAAAAAAATACAAAAATCACAGCTGTAAAAACGTCAGCAATTCTTGCTAAGTATGCTAAGTACGTCCTTCACCTAGATGGGTGTCCCTCAATAAGACCTTCCACTTTTCTTACCCAAGGAGTCAAAGAGGGCTGAGCAAACTACAACACTGTGAGGCATGTGTACAACAATGGTCGTAGTAAGAGGATGTATGGAAACAACATAAATACAAGATTTGGTCCATGAGAAAGGGGCTTTGGGGAAATCTGCTTCCCAGTTCAACAGTGGATTTCTCAAACTGCAGTCCTCAAGGACCAGGGTCCTGCAACTTTTAAAAGCATCATTGGTCCACCTGAATCAAATGGCTGAATTACCTCCTGAAGTTGAAGTTTGAGAGGGCTTTTCCCATAAGCCCTGATGATCTTGACTTCCCATCAGTCAGATAATGTTTTTTTTGACTGAATGTCAGTTTAAGCAAACTGAACTTTTACCGCCAATGTCTTCATCTGTGATTGTTTCCAAAGCAACAACGTACTGGATCCTTGAATCTCTTCCCGCATCGGTGGAGTGTTCAGAGGGTGGCTCCATAAAACTTATCTGGCCTACACCTGACCAGATCCTGGTAGGTAAGATTCACCAATGAGTCTCCTCTTACACCTGGCTCCAGGAAAACACCCAACTACTTCCAGTCTGAGAGGTACAACCAGGTCCAACAATCTTGAAATTGTCTACATACGTACTGAATTGTGCCATGAGTCAATTTACCATCGGTAAAATGACTCATGTGAACAACAGCTTTGGTTCTAAGGTAATCAAGACATTCTAACCCCATCACCATGTCAACATAGTGAAAGTAATGTGCTGACTTAAGTAGGGGTAATACAGGGTTAAGGAGGCTGGCTATATTGAGCAAATTATGGCATCAAGATTTGTTTTCATGCAAGCTAGCTGAATTAGACAGACTATGGGAGAGACTGAACACAGCTGCAGGTGAAAACTGTCAGCACATCAGTTTGGAAAACAGCTCAAATTTAAGCCTCACTGCCTTCATCCGCAACTCCATTTCTATGCCTCTAGCTTAGCAGGCAAGAAAATATAACAAACTCATATTTGCACCTTGCAGAGTTTGGTCTTTTATTGCAACAGGTAAGTGATGTGTACTGGTTATTCTAAAAACTGTTCTGCAGCCCTTTTTTTTTTGCCTTTTAGTTTGTACTAATACAAACATGAGCAAAACAAAACCGTAGTCTTCGCGTTTTAAAGCAGAAACGCTAAGGATGCATCGGCATCACACGTTTATCATAAAGCGGCAACCAAAATAACAAAGACAGAAAAATAATTTTTCATTATAAAATCTAATTTTTAAGGACCTAAGGGAGTCTACTTTATTCAAAGGAACCTTCAACAATTTTATGATTTTCTGCAGATTATGCCAGATAGCTGCTTCTGCACACATGATAGAGCTTCATCTCTTGCAAAACCCCCCAGAATGTGACAGAGAGCATGGGTCAGCCAGACACTGCTTTTATCCAAGAACTGACCATTTAGGTCATAACATTTACTGCAAGAGCCGCTTCCTCTGCATGTGCCTGCTTCATCCAGCTGTCACGATGGATGCACTGATCTGATTTCCCTTCACCGTGGCCAGGCAGATGGCACGGCGGCGCTCAAACAAACCATGAGAGGCTAAGCCCTGCCAGCAGTTGGTCACACTTTAGCCACTGACCAGTCACAGCTGCATGACAATGGCTTGGACCCTGCGGTTGCTGTAAATGGCTGAATGGGTGGTTGTAATCTACTGCAAAGTACCAATGAATTGAGAGAACAATTAGGTGTAGGGCGGAGAGAAGAAACAGAGCAGAACCCTGTGGTGATCTGGCAGCTACAACGATTGAGAAAATTCTACCTGCAATTTTCTCCATGCAGGTCTGCCTTTTGTTTGTAGGTCTAGAAATGGCACCACGGGGCACTCAGGGGGTCCAGCAGGGGCAAAACATGTGCAGACAGCAGCTTTACACATCACATAAAAACCTCATGGTCAAAGCTGTAAACCATGTCTGAAATTATCAATGACTGTGTGCTGGAGTGCGTTTCCAAAGCAGCGTTTTTATTCGCAAACTCTGCCCAGATTTCTGGGTGAATAAAGGCAAGAAGCAGAAGAAAGAATGGGGAGTGGTCTGCCTGTCTTTAATCAGGCGGCTGCTGCCAGTTTTTGGCCCTGAGCCAGTATTGTTTACTTGGCCAGCCCCCAGCCTCGCTCTGCATTGTAAATTATCCTGCAACGGGGGCAATTTTAGCCCCTTCAACAGGTAGAAAACAAACCGTTCCCACATGGGAGGGCCCTCGTACACAAACAGCTCTCACAGGCTAAACAACATCAAATAAAAACTATCATATAAATTCATTACTTGTGCTGGGAAACAGGACACGGGCTGCTTTCTCAGGAGAAAAACTACACATGTTATCGATTTATTTAAAGATTTAAAAAAAAAAGAAGAGAAAACCAGACACGGCAGCATCCCAACTCCTTTCCTCCAGCCTTCTTTTTGTTATCTGTGATGTTGCCCAGAGAAATCAATAGAACAACTGTAGCTGGCGAGCTTTGTTTATCTTTTCCTCTAAGTGAATAATTCAGGGATGTCAGCAGGGGTGAGGCGAAGCTTTGATATAAACCAAAGAGTTTTGTGTTCAGGGGGGATCTATCTCCCTCTTTATCCCACTCTTCTTCCCCAGAAAATCACAAGGAGAAGCTGCAAAAACTCCTACTTTGGTTCACCAGGATCAACAACAATCCCCCTGGTATAAAACTGAAGCTCGTAGGAAGAAAAGATGAGGAAAAAGTGCGGCAAACAGCTTTGGGGGAACTGAGAGTAAATGGCTTTAATTTGAAGGTTTCATAGTTTCTTTAGAAGCTGATTGAGGTGGAAAGAATATACCAAAAATAAGACTGAACAATCAAAAAATCACTTAGCATTTAATAGAAAGGCGGCGTCCAAAAAATATATGTCTTTCTATTTTACCAATGGCAGCAAAAGTGTGAAATTTGTAAAGACTGATGAAACTATAGTTCTGGAACTATGGTAAAAGTACCACTGTAGGTACATGGGAACCTTGTGGTTCTCAAGGAAAATTTTGGTATTAATTATCCTTAGGATAAATGTGATTTACAAAAACAATAAAATGTATGGTGTAGAGGCAATAAGTATCAACAATCTAACAGATAAGTTGTTCAAGCGCAATAATCTTTGCATTGTCAGATAACATTTCCAGAACTCCCAAACAGAAGTAGACAGTAAAAAAACGGGAAAAGTGTGGGTGCACACAGGCTGTGGAATTATGTTTTGGAGTTTAGAAATTGGATCTTGGAATGAGTCAAACATATTCCAGCTCCTGCTGGGATTTGCTTATTGGGATATGCTGAAACAGGCTAGCTGCTGTTAGCAATAGAAGCAACAATGGCCTTTGGTGTCATGTTCACTTTAGGAGGTTGCAAAGTACTGTCAGTGAAAGTTTTAGTTAAATAAAAATGATCAGCCATGTCAAAAATCTGTTCTCTCTGCATCTATGGGAAATATTTGTGCAAGGTATTCTAGAGATCTTTTCTGTAATTTTATTTATTTACTTATTTTCAAACTCCGGGCTGGCAAATTTCAACATGCATGTCAGAATGAGAAACATAATCAAACTGCAACGTTCAAAAAATAATGTTTTTCTCTTCTTTTGGTGTGAGTTTTTATGACATAAAGCAACCGATACTAATGGTTTTCTAGATGGGGGTACTTGGAAAACATTGAATTTTCTGGGGTGGTACATATAAAAGGTTCAATAACCACCACCAAATACAGTAAACAAACCAAATGAGTTAGTCAGCCTCCAAATAAAAATCCAAACTCCAGAGTTTGGATAAAAACTCATAGATAAAAAAAAGCCAGGCATTTTTATTTGTTTAAAAATACCTGACTCAGAGATTCTTAAATCACAGACCACATTTCAGATCCAGACCCGAATATAGCATGTCTGCGCTTAAGTGGTTTCAAACAGAACACCGTTTTTAATGGCTATGTTTTCTTGCATTTATGGTAATCCAATGAAGGCAGTGCAGCTTTTCCAGCCTTTATTACATCCCTGATTTTGGTACTAGTTGTGAAATGGCAATGTCAGCGGGGGCCTGTTTGGTTGTTGCTTTAGCAGAGACCAGGAAGAGATTCATAGACTCCATGACTCCTGTGGTTTTATATTTGTTGAGGTCATTTAGGTACGAAACAGAAAACTGGAAACATTTTTGCACTGAAGGTAACGTTTAAAGCAAACTTTTGCGCTGTAGCAAAGTGTGGCTTTGCTACAAAAGTGAGAGGGTGTAGCAAAGCCACACCTATCCATTAGTTCAATCATGAACAATTGAACTAATGCTGGCATAGGTTTCTGCATCCAGACATAGTTTGACAGAATTGTGCCAGCTCGCTTGTTGAAGAATCTCTATGGGAGTTTTTCTAAATTTGTCCTCATCCCAGTTCAATCTAATAGGTCGTGAATAGTTTTGAAATGCCCGTCCACTAGGGAGGATGCCTTACAAGTTAGGCTGCTTTTCTGGAAAACAGATATTGAATTAGAGATTTAGTAGAAAGTGTTTAAGTCCAGCTGAGAAAATTATGAATACTAACAGCAAACCACTTCCTGACAGAAAAACCTAACAGGATTGGTTTAAATTACTGTTTTGTCATAAGCTGTGGTCCTGTGTTGTATAGCCGAACAGTAACTGGAGAGATTTAAACCCTTCCAAACAAGGGGATCAACATGTATTTGTCAGGCTATGTCACCCTTAGCTGCAGGAACATATATGCACACACTCCTCCACACACACAAACAGACATGCACACGTACGACGAGGCGGCAAACACATCCAGAGAAGTCACTAAACCTCTGCGTCCCACCTTCACCACGGACACACAAAACCCTCAGTCCCTTGTAATTGAGGTTTAAATCCTTTCCTAACATCCTTCCATCCCTCACTCTTCACCAAACATGGATTGGGCCAACACAGAGCCCCTAATCCCTCCCAGTTTAACCAAGTGAGAAATTAGCTTTTGTTAAGTGGTGATTTGGCCGGTGCTAAACGCCAACAGACTATTGTAGAGGAGAGGGGCAGTCATGAGTTGCAAACACTCAGAGAAAAACTGTCCGTGCAGCCCGGACTGAACTGCTGCAACAAAGCCATCAAATTGTTTTCACTGAGATTTCCATCCCCCTCCGTTTGGTTCAAGAAAACCTTGAAGAAAGGCCTGTATCTGCAACGTTTCTCTGAGGTATTGTGTCTGTTCCCTTGCCTCTAAATTCCTCCCAGTTTTTCTGACTTTATAAAACCAAAACATGCACTCAAAGCTGCTGCAGAAAGCCACTAGTGTCAGGTTGATAGACGACACAAGGATTCAGATCCTCAAAGCTGCAGAGAAAGAGCCGGCTGTTGCAGCAGGAGGAGACGAGACAAAGCCCGGCGTCTATCTGAGACTCAGCAGGGCGAAATCTGCCACAGACCGGCTCAGAGATTCAGGAGTTCATCAGAGCTGCTGCGATACATCTACAAGGGGGAGAGAAAACTGACAAACTTTCTATTTCCAATAGTAGAATCTTTACCACATCATTGGATTTGTGCTTTTACTTTTGCTCTCGGTATTTTGTTTTTTTGTTTTAGGTCCAAGTTCCCCATTTCAAATTTCATTAGTCGTCGATCTATCGTTGCTGTGATTGCTTCCTGCTTTCCTATCACACCTGATCATCATTCCTAATCATTACACCTGCTTTGGATCCATCCATTTATTTCCTTTCTTTATATAGACCCTGATTTACGTATTCTGTTTCTGCAGCCATGATTAGTCGTGTTTCATGCATCTCTGCCACGTTCATCTGCTGTCTTTCTTGTACTCTTTGGAATTTAGCTCTTGCATTTTAAATTTTTAGATTCCCTCCTTCATCAGCATTTTTTTTGTGTTTTTTAGAACTTGGAGCACACCTCAGAGAAAAAGCATGGACATGGTGCACAAAGACACCATTATGAATAGGCTTTTGTCACACAGTTCCTGTTCACACTCTTTAATGAAATGCCTTTCATTCTACTTTTCCTGTAACTTTCTGAAGTTTGTCCCTCAAATCTGATGCACCAATTATACCACTTTAAATGCAGCTTTAGACATTTTATTGGGGAACATAAAAGCTTTAATGTTTCAATTATGCTCCCAAATTAATTGCTTAAAAACATTTAGTTAAAACAATAAAAAAAAGTGAAATTTCTAAATACATAATTTCCCATCAGTTGTACTAAGCCTTAAGGGAATAATGGCTACTCAATTCAGGAACACATCATTCCTTTGTGTAACTTTGTAACATCAAAACCCTGTTTTCATTGTATTAAAGTTTGTTCTTTCTGTTTGAGACACCACCCAATGAATTACTGAGGGGGGTGGGAGTAAAAACGTGACTAAACAAGTTTGTGGAGCACAAATATGTTTTCCTCTTCTGTTATTCATTTGCCAGCTGCCCAAAATGGATCTTGCTGCGCACGGTGGGGGTCCTGACCATCAGGCTGGGAACCATCGCTCTATTTCACTCACATTTAATGAGGACCAGCTCACAGGTTCAGAAACAGCTTTAAAGTTTAAGTTCAGACTCTTCTGGTGCACATTTGGCATGAAATTATTACCACATTCCCCCTTACTGTTGAACCAACTCATAATTATTTGCACAACTAAATAAATGTTCTTTTTTTAGATCAGTTTCGACATACACATTGCTGCTATAATCATGAAAACACGACTTCATTAAACTGCAAATGCCCCGAATTCAATGTTCTATAAATTAATGAGAAGTCGCCAAGAATGCCAGGATGAAACACCCACCTTCATTCTGTCACTTAGCCGACAATTGTTGGAAAACTTTCAGAGCCCTTCAAGACTGGATCATATGGAGGTAAGACGAGTCCATCTTTTTTAAAATCTGATGCTGGAAAGACATTTCTATAGTTTTATCCAGCTGCCATATCTATGACCTAAATTTCTACACTCGTTAAACAATTCAACATAAATGGTGTCACGAAGAAAAATTGCAGCATAAATATGCGATCATACTAGTGTTAACATTAAGCACAGACTAAGGATGATTTTTTTTTGTGAACACACACACACACACACACACACACACACACACACGCACGCAGCAGCATAGCATTCAGAGAGAATGCCGTTGCAGCTTTTTTTTTTTTTTTTTCAGAACCTGCCTCCTTAAATATCAGCAGCAGTAAAAGTGAAGTTAGACGGAAGGGAAGCTCCACATAGCTTCCCAATTCGCTTTTGTCTCTCTATTCACAGTCATGCTTGACAAAAGCTTCACATAAAACAAAAGGTAAAAACATGACAGAAACACAACAATGATACTCTATGGTTTCATTTCAACTCTAGAAGCCATCTTTCCTTAATGAGAGATCATTGAACATTGAAGGAAAAGCTTGATATCTTTACATGATGAAGTATTTTTAATAAATTACTTTCTGCAAAAATGTAGATGACATTTCACCAGTTTGCAAAATGCTATTTAAAAAGCGTCGACGCAGCATGGATCAGCTCAGTTGCATGGATTAAACACACAGTAAGTTTTCTATGCATGTTCAGCTCGTCTCACTCAGCACTACACAAAGTATGAATTTGAGGTGTGATTTATGCAAGTCAGTCTTTAGTTTCTGAGAAGACAAATAATTCAAAGTAGAGTCTGTCTTCAGTCAAGATCATGTGTTTGCCAAACCTGACAAAGTAATTTATGATTCTGAGCTATAGCATGTAGCTTAGGGACTTCAATGGCAAATACTGTAAGCTGAAAATGGTAACCTAAAACATAATCGTGTGTAGAAACTTGACAAAGCAGATGGAAATATGAAATAGGCAAAACAACTGACTTTGGATTTTACATAAATTGACAGTTCTTGTTTGCATTAAGTTTTCTGCATCTGCAGTGAGAAATGTTTCCTGAGGCTGCAGGAAACATTAGTGCCGTTTCCTCACAGCATGAAAGAAATGGACTCAAAACCAGTACAGCTTTGCATGTTTTTTGTGTTTTAATTGGAGCTGGTAAAAGTCTTGAAGTACAGGAAAGAAAGTAAGTTTATAGCATGTGAAGAGACTCTCTGAAGGAATGATGCATATTGTTTTTCTAACCGTAAACAAGTAATTGTTGGTGTCTAAACCTAACTGCAATACATCCAACGCCAAAAGAGATATAAATCAAAAATGTAATTTTTTTTAAGATAATGAATCTCAGTCTCTTCCCTAAGCTTTACAAGGCCAAATTCATGTAATTTTATTAGATTTGTTGAAAATGTTTTTCGTTTCTCCCAGAAAGCTAGTTGCATTGCTAAACTGTTGCTAGTGCTTCTTTGTGCGTCTGGCCCTGGATCAGATAAGCTGGTTCTTTATTAGCTTTATTAGGTGAGCTCATGGAAACCACCACCAAATCACGTTTTTTGATCTGACAAAAACCAAAAAAAGAACACTGCTTAAATTTTAACAAAACAAATCTGACTGGTATCAAAAAAAAAAAAAAAAAAGAAAGAAAAGCTGACTCTCTCATGCTGCCACTCGTAGATCAATGCAATGCACAAAGCTGTGGTTCAGCTGAATCTATAAACACCATTTCCAACTGAGTTCTTAAACACTGTTGGTGAATAAATCTTGCTCTGAATGATGTGTTTATCTCCTTTTCCAGAACTTCTGGTCCCAATTAGATCAGTGAAGAACTGGGCTGCATTGTGAAGCATTCATAAACACTTCATGTTGTTAAAAGCAACAATGACATATAAAAAAAAAATTCCTGATATTAGGGCATCTGTTGGAATGATTGCATGATTTCAAGCTAAATTATTAATAGGTTCATAATACAGCCAATAACATAGCTGCAGGTTGACTATCAGATTGTGGCAAACCAGTTTTTTCTTCAAATGCCTGCTGGATCTAACACAGGGCCTAGTTCAAGTCTGGGAACCACTATTGTGGAGAACCCTGTCTGTGTCAACCCATCAAAGCTATACTGTGTTACTCCTCTAACACAAAGTAAAAATTATGTTTCATTCTGTTATTTTATGAATGAGGCGACAGCTCCCGTTAATGTTAGTTTCATTCACACATTTCTGCTAATTTTTTGCCCAAGTTTTCACACGTTAAGTTTCACATGGAAAAAAAATAAAGGCAACCATTTGTCAGGATTTTGACAAGATTTATTCCTCTTGTCAAATAGGGACAAAAATACCACACAAAAAGGTCCAAGTTTATTGCTCTATATTTCTTGATCACCTGAAAGGAAGCGTGTGATTCAGGTCGTCTTTGAATATAGCTCTCGTAGAAAATAAGTTCTTCACACTAACTATTTGCCAAATAAGTTAACACAGTGCCACCTACAATCACTATAGCAAACCATCTGTTTCGGTGCAAAAACACACAAACATGAACTCCAAGTGTTGAAGAATGAAACCAGGATTCTTCAGTATTATCCAAAGCTTCCCTGTGATTTATTCCCATCCTGTTGATGGTTTTATTGGCCGCAGCCGGAGACTCTCCATGATCCCAACAACCTCTGACTGCGTTTTAATAAATCAAACCACAAAATAACGTAGCCTGCCTTCTTTCTCTTCATTCCCTTTTGATAGAAATTGAACTCCACTAACGCAAAATGGCACACAAATGCGCTGTGGATCAAACTACCCCGCCCCCAAGAAATTAAAGTAAGCTTCTTCTCGCAGAAGAAGATTTAAAATAAAGGCACATCTTTTAAAATCAGTGCCTATTCACATTTTTTCATGATATTTAGAAGTACCACGTGTATGAAATCGCAGGCGTCTCCATCACTGGAATTAAATTGTAATCTCCAAAATTCTGTGAATGTTTTCATCTTCATCAAGCCCCGCAATGTCTGAGAAGTCCTCGCTGTTTTGAAATGAAGAACTGTGAGTAAACAATAGATTTACAAATGGCTGCCAGACAGTGCTCGACTCAGTGTGTGTGTGTGTGTGTGAGATAAATTTAGGACGGGAATTTACTGAAAAGCCTTCAGTTTCTCGACAAATAAAGCAGATTTCAGTAAAGTTACGGGCAAAAAGAGAGTTGATCTGTCATCTTTGATAAAGGTCCAACATTCCTTTCACCTCCTCTTCTTCCTCCTCCAGGCCTCACCTTCATCCTCCCTCACGCGCACACACACACACACACACACACACACCACTGCCTCCTCCACCAATCTCATCACTGACGCCAGGACATCAATTTTGCAAGTCGCCGAAAATTACCATGCATGAATGCAAAAAAGGCTGATCAGGAGTAATTAACACGGCTTCATATGCAAATTATATTAATGCAGAACTACAAAGTCATTATGCAAATGAGGGCTTCGTCGAGCCTCTTGACAAATACTCGCAGCTCCAGCCATCGAGATGGATGACAAGTCTGCTCACTCACTTCGGACTGGAGGGATGCCTGTGTGTTTTAGTCTAGTTAGTGGATTAGCACCGGCTATTGCTGCTGGCTAGCTGTGTGTGCGTGCGTGTGCGTGTCCGTGCATACGTGGCCAGTCTGTGCGTGTAAACTGTGTGATTAGGAAAGTGGCTAATGGCTGTGTGGCAGAGTAATGAACCTGAGATGCAGGGGATGGAGGCATTTGGGGGTGAGATGATATGAATATGCATGATGCTCGCTGGCTTTGATGATTAAAGAAAATTTTAATATTTAAATGAGTGCATGCAAAGTGATTACCGCTGCAGAGACAGAGAGGGAGAAGACAGGGCAAAAATGGCAAAAAGGGATTTAGAAAATGCAAAGAAGCACATGAGATGTTGTATTGATGGCGAAGTTTCCCCCCCCCCAGCCCCCTACCCACCTCCAGCCTCTGTGTTTCCTCTCTGTCTCAATCAGTCACCGTCTTTCTCTGCCGTCATGTGTCTCATTTCGCTCTGGGTGCCTGGTTTGTGTCCAGGATGTTGGATTTTACAGAAGAAAGATGGAAGAGGAGGGTGGAGGGAAGACAAGAGGGGGAAAAGTATGCTCACACGGACACGCAACATCTCATCCTGTGATGCATTTCTAAGGCTCGATGAGGAATACTCGGAAAGAGCCAGCGGTTAAACACGATCATTCTAATGAACAACTAAAAATATCCTTTGTAAGTAGGAACCAACCTGATGAGGCAAAAATTATTTATTGAGTGCCTGGAACGTGCAAACAATTGAACTCCAGCATATTTCTTCTCTTCGTTGTGAAGAATGAACGACACACAGGGATGTGTTAGTATTTAAAAAGATCACAGGATGTCAGGATTTATAGACCAAATCAGGAGCGTCAGCCGTCAACAGCATCAACAGGCTAATGCATAAAAGCAGTGTTACTGTTTAAGTCGGAGTATTTGTTTAACAAACTATACGTTTAGTGACACTGGATTTTCAACTAGCTAGAAGTTATTTATTTTATTTTTTTTTTACTTTTAGTGGAAATGTTCCTCCTTTTGTTTTCGAGGTTTACATCCAGTCAGTTTTGGGCTATGTTAGGATCAAACAGTTTTAGACTAGGGACACGTCAGATTTTAGCACCAGACTGACTCAACATCTCCTCCTGCTACTAATTTGTCCCCTTGCTTCACTTGCTCCTCCTTGTGTTTGTCCGTCTAAAACGCTTGGCTTTGGGCTTGAATGCTTATGAGGGTCATATATATTGAAAACTCAGAGAAAACAATTTTATATTTGCTCATTAGTGACGCCGTTGGGTCCTGATTAAAGGGAATGTGACATTTTATAAATATTAGCCATCGGTGATCAGTAACAGCGGGGCTCAAATAGAAGGAAAAAAGTGATTTGGCCTCAGGGTTTTCTACTGGTTTTTGCACATCCAGATAAAAGGTGTTCCCATGTGTTGTAGATAGTGCAACACCGTACAAAAATATGGTCGTACATATTTTTGTACAGTGGTTTCTGACTCAATAAACCTTTTTTGTTGATAAAGGGCTGTTTCACCACTTTAAGACTCTACAAAGAGCTAGAAGCAACATTGAACATCTCAGTCAGATGCTAAATTGGTGGGGAAGTTGTCTGAATTTAAAGACATGCAATTCCAACCAGTTCATGTTTGTTTTACATTTTATGAACCCCTTAATTTTAAAACGTACATATTTATTATCCTGCTGTAATTTAAATTGGCTGCGGTTGAGTGGTGAACAATAAACCTCAAAAATACTTCCAAAACACTCGTTTTATGGGAGGGCATAAAGTAAAGCTAGTGTACATAACAGAATTGTTTTGTTAATTAAAACACTTATGTGAAATATAAAATGGATTTATATTGCACGGTGTTTTACATAAGGTGATCTTAACTCTTTTTACAAACTCTTGATATATTTGAAAAAATAGCTAACATCAAACACATTAATTGTGTTACGGCATTTTTATTCACTAATTAAATACAAATATGACTTAGCAATGGAGAGAAAAATGTATAGTGCTGCTTAAACTTAAAATCTGAGCAAATCCTGCACTCAAAACTGGAAAATTCACTTTCCTGCAGAATCATACAACAGTTCTCACAACCCTATCAATATGGCGGCAGGGGTGACGTATGAAACGGCATCTGTGTTTGATCGGTAATCCTCCAGGTAGCAGACTTCGAGGATCGCTGCTCTATATTCCCACTTAAACAATTTCAGAATAAAATAAATAAATAAATAAGGAACCCAGTTTTCCAGAACCAGATGACATTTCTGTAAGTTCTTATCTGAGCAAACAGCAAGTCCTTTTTTAAACAAACTGTGTGGTTAAACCTCGACCTTATATGTGCATGCACCGTTCAGACCCTATAAAATGCATCACGGCTGAACTATCTAAAGATACAAACACCCAGGCTGGGGTGAGAGAGGCAAACCAATACTTGCAGAGAGAGAGAGAAAGCGATACAAACCAGAGTAATTACCACTTCAAACAGGCCATCGCTCCATCCGAGAGGCCTCCCAGCTTTATTGAAACAACGCGCACACACACACTAAAAAAAAAAAAAAAAAAAAGAGCAGGGGGGCTCCATAATGCCTCTAAAGTACAGACTGCTATATCAAACACACACACACTCTAGGTTGAAGCTCTTTATGCAGTTTAATTTGGAAGATAAATAAGCATATGGTAAATATTTTCACGACCCGCCACCGAGCTCTGTCATTATTTATGAACAACGTGTGTGAACGTTTGAAGCGCTTTCGTCATCGCCGCGTTTTAATATTGGAATTACAGCTGGTGGTGTAAGAATAATTGAAGTGCAACAAACAGAAGCGAGAAAGGCTGCGAACGCTGCACACGTACAACCCGTCAGATTGAAGAAAGGTGTCATCGTCTCGGAGTTTGTCAGAACTTCCCCCCTCTGCTGCGTGTGTGTGTGTGTGTGTGTGTGGCGTAAGTGGACTTGGTTAAACGTCTGAATTAAAGCCTGGCTGACGAGGCTTTAAGGGCTGCACAGCATCGTGTCAGGTGCTGTTAAACACTCCCCGGTGAGAAGCACTCACACAGTGCACAAGCCTTAAAGGAAAACCGACATGTTTCTTTATTTTAATCTGCTGTCACTGTGTGGCGCCTGCTAACCAGGCCGACGCTCACCTGAGACTATGGAGGTGTTTGACCCGACTGTTGCCAGAAAACCTTCAGCAGGTTGGCCCCAACGCGTTTCTTCAAACTGCCTCCGATGATGTTTGGTTGTCTGTGTTGTCAGCGCCGATAAGAAACAGTCATTGTCTGCTTCATCGTTTATTTTGACTAATTCAGAGGCTTCGCGAACAACAAAACCTTGAGTCGGAGAAGGAATTGCTGTATGCCGTTAGTCGGTCAAATATTTCAAACCTGGACTCTGACTACCTCTGGCCTGTTTTAGCAGCTTCATGAACTTTTAAGCTGCTGCTATACATGGATTTCCCCTGCGTCAGACAATGAAGGCCATTTCTATTTTATTCAATGCAATTTTGCATTTTTTGAGGTTTTCTCAACAGTTTTTTTTTCTACATCTCCTTTTATTTATTTTACATATAAAATTGTATGGTAGCAACAGGTAAAATAATCATATTACAAAAGTGACATATTACATTATTCTTAGTGCCTACAGTATAGTTATTTGCATTTACTCTCAGGGTTGCAGAACCCTCCTATTGGTGGTATATGTGAGGAATATCTATGGAGTACCTAGTAGAGAACTTAAAGGCCCGAAAATGGTAAAGAGTAAGGTTTCTTCTTTGGTTTCCTGTTTGTCGTCGTATTGATTTTTAAAATGTTACAGCTAACTTTAGAAGATTAAACTTGCCTCGCCTCATCCTGTTGATCTCCTCAACATCCGCACACCTCCATGATCAATCACATCAACCAGCAATTTCTTCACAAAGTGTTGAGATAAAAGTTAGTGGATGCAGCACTCATTATGGCTGCACTACAACTGACATACTGTGCATTAAATCACAACAAACCATTCGATTTCTACCTATTTTTATCTATTCAATGAAAAAAATACAATTTTATTTATAAAATATAAATTAACATCCTGTGAGCACTAGAATGTGTTACATATATTGCTTCTCACTATATCTTGCACACGTGTTTGTTATTTTTCAAATCTCATCGTTTCATCTTGTTTCGTAAACTTTAGCTTAACATCAGTAGATTTTCTCCCTCTGAATTTGATTCATCTTTGCTGTTAAAGAAATATAAATCTTCCCACAAAAAGACAGAAGCTACATCTTGCTCTGAGCTTTCCATTTCTATTTAATAAAGTTTTTAAAAAGGAATATCATTTTAAACATGCTTGACAAGAAATGAACTAGAAGGACCTTCATATTGTGGAGAACTTATAATCATGCACATATATATTTTTTATTATCAATGACATACAATTATATGTCTTAAATTTAGAATTAAAAATGAAAAAGAAATACTACATGAGGGAAATTTGCCTGAGAAGTGAGATTACACCTACTGAAACTTGGCAATTTTTCTTAAACTGTTTAAAAAATCTTGTTCTATCAAATGTCTAATAAATCTATACTTGCCTTACGGATCATAAATCATTGTGAGATGTAGTCTTTTTTTTTTTTTTTAGAAGGTGAACCATAACTTATGCTAAAATTGGTCCCAGAAAGCCTCACACTGATAGAGAAGCACGTTTTTACTGCTCAGGAGGGGGAACACTTCATGCTCCATATTTCTCTCTCATGTCTGACTTTAGCATAACCAGTGAAAGACAAGGGATCAGTTACAGAGCAGGAGCACCTTTTCTAATTTAAAAGTTTGAAATAAAACAGAGGATTGCTTCTGCTGTATCAACCTGCAGGGTGCCAATTACACCGCCCTGATCAGTTTTCCCTCTGCTCCATCTCTGTCCCCACCTACAACACCAGGTAATAAAAGGTGTGAAGGGAAAAACTCCATCTAAGTCGGAAAGAAAACTTCTTTCCCAGCTTGTCGCTACCCTTCCCCCCCGAGTCGTGCTTTGCGAGTCGTGCGTTTTCTGCAAATTAAAGCCCGTGTTGATTAACAAAGCGCTCTGTCCTTTGCTTGTGTTAATAAGGTGCAGCTTGGACGTATGCATCATGTGGAAACTGTGAAATACCGAGGGTAATTTTGCAACATAAAATCTTATTGGAGCAATATAGTTTACAGCTGCCGCCGCAGTGCACGTCCAATTGAGCCACTAATGTTTTTGCTTTTAATATGAAAATTATTATTACGCTTTCTGTTATAAAGAAATATTGTGCAATTACGGTTTCCAGCATGTGGGGCTGATTCCACTGGAGAATTGCAGTTGAATATATTGCAAGCATTTGAAGCAAAGGGAAAATATATTTCTGCACATAAATATGAAAAACTAATGACATGAAGTCAATTAGCACCGAGCTAGAGAGCTGTTTTTTTCTTCTTTTTGTTTTTTTTGTTTTTCCCTGTCGTGTCCAAAGCAGTGAAACTCTGCGCGTATAAGCAAGCTTTACGTCAGCTTCTGACTTCAATTTAAATCTTGTTGCATTAGCATTGTGTTAGAGAATCTGAGGAACATAAAATAAAATGAAAACTGTAACATGAATCTGCAAAAGCACACTAAGCAAGGGCTAAAATCAGAACAGGAAACAGAAAAGTGTAGCAACGTTTTTCATGTTGACCACTATGGCCTCAAACTACACAGAATATCTACTTTCGTTTGAGATTCACTGATCACTTAGCTACAGTTCGGAATCAAACACTGTTTCCTTTTTAGTTATTTAATCAAAAACCATAATACAACAACAACAGTCATCATCTACAAACACAACAACTAACAGCATGACTTTGGAGGAGTTTTTTCAAACTTAAAAATCTGATTAAGGTTAGAGATAAATGCTTTCATCCGAAGCAGCTGTCTCTATTAAATAATTAATCAATCAAATTTTATTTGTATAGCAACTCTCAGCAACACGGGATTTCAAAGTGCTTTATATCATAAAAAAAACACAAAAATACAAAGTCAACTTAGAGAAAATGTTTTGTTGCTGGTATGCGTACCAGCTAATCAGACACATTTGGAAACTTTTATCTTTAAGTTATATGCATTCTGAGTCCTGACCCTTGCTTAACCGCTGGTTTGTTGGTGATGTTTAGTTAAATCTGGATTTTGGTGAATTCCTGTGGATTTCTGACTTCCGAAGTTCTCTGGGAATATTCAGCCTTTCTCCTGTGGAGTAATTATATTGACTGGTTTGAAAGATAACTGAAAAAAAAATGGAAGAAACTTGCCTCTTTTTAATCCCCCTCTCTGCCTTCTCCTTCCACTGTGTTCTTTCCTCTTTCTTTCTTTTCCTGGCTTTGCTTATTTGAATTTTAATGAGCTTTTCACCTTTTTAAGCAGATGGCTTAGGCTGGATTTCTCCACGCGAGTCGGGGTGAGCCTCTCTGTCATGTTTTTGCACAGTTTGTTTCAACGAGCCGAGTCCTTGAGGGGGTTTAGAGCTCTGAGTGTGGAAGGCGTCTGTCCTCTCTCTGTTGTCCTCCCTCTCTAATGAAATGAACTTCTCTCTCTTTCTTCCTGCAGCAGCAACACGACGGGACTGATCCACAAAAACTGAAAACATGTGTGCTCAAAGATATGCAAACCCAAACACTCTCTTTGTAGCAGACAGACCTGAGAGTTGGAGGTCAGAATCTGGAAATGCTGTTTTCCAGATCAGTTAAACCCTCAAGGATCTCATGATTAAGGTGAAGGTGTCCCGGCATGTCTTCCACTCATTTTGCATTCTAATTTGCTCCGAGAAATCATTAGCTTGTGGTAATATTAGGTTTGCAATTTGGATCAAAATTCAATCAGTTTCTGGTTATCATCTCATTTTGCACAAACTGACGTTTTCAGCTGCTTCTGAGTACAGATACACCTCTTTTCCAAATGCTATGTATATTAGTATAATGGAGTTTCTGCAAACAAATTCTGTTGCATCCAGTTAGAGTTGAAAATCAGAGCTGACTCGAAACAGTTGCATGCTCTCCACATAATCTTCTGTACAAAAGCAGCTGAGCTTCCCGCCCCCCAAGCCCCCTTGTTCTCTAACTATAATGTGAGATGCAATTTCAAAATTTACCTGCAAATAAAAATCTGAAAATTGTAGCGCATGCCACACACATTATTCTAACTGAATGCCAGAAACTATTTCTCATCTGAGCAGAGCACCTGCTTCCACACGTTTGCTGTGTCCCATACCTGTCAGCAAGTCGCTGACAGAAATTATTTTGGTTTTCTATCAACAATTCAGCAGTTTTACCACTCTGCCACTGAAGCAATATTGGTGTAAAATATGGCTAACAGTTACCATGTTAACAGAATATCCCTCCTGAGCTGCGGATCGCTTTAGCGCCTCCAGAGAAACAATGGGTCTTTTTGGCTGCTTCCCCGATAATTGCGGTCATTGCCTGGCCTCTCTGATTAGGTGGAAAACCACGTTTTTATAGATTTGCCGCTACTTTTTCCATTTTCTACTGATGAACTACAAAAAGATCTGTGAGAAGTTCTAATTATTTACCAATAAACTTCCAAGGCATTCCCAGAAAAGCTGGATTTATATGGAGATTGAAGTAAATTAACTAATAAGGTGGCTTTTGAAAGCATTTTGTTTTCAAAAGAAGTTAAATGGGTTGGATATAAAAGCATGGTTTGCTTGCAAAAAAAGGTATAAAATTAATGTATTGTAATACTTCTGGACGTTAGGTTTGTTCTATCAATCAAAATCGTGACTATACACATAGAAATCAGTGGTTTTCAGGTGACAAACTTTGAAAAAACTATCAGTACTGTTCAATATTATACTGTACATTTAGAGAGTTTGATTTAATCAAAAATAAAAACTGAGCATAAGCAGACCTATCAGACTCTGTCTCCAACTCTAAACGTTAGGAAAGGTCCCAGTTTAGAATAGTGGGAAAGTTATGCAATGTTGAGAAAATACACTTGCAAACTAAAATGATTTCAAACAAATTCTACAAATTTTGCTTAAATGAATTTTGTTTTTCAGATTGTATTTGGAGAAAGGTGTTTTTTTTTTTTTTTGGATGTGTGTCGGGGAAAATGTGAGCTTCCTGAAAGTGATAGTGTGCCTCTGTCCTGCCTACCTGCTGGAGTGCTCTCCTGCTTCGGGCAAATTCCTTTGGTGGGCGTCTTCTCCCCTCTCTCCACTCCTTCTCCTCGTCCTCTCCCTCCCACCGCCTCCTCCTCCTCTGGTGTCACCTGGATGCCGATCTCCACCGGCTCCACCACCTTCCTCAGCTCCCCCCGCTGGGCGTAGTGATGAAGGCTTTGCAGACCCCCCCCTATTCCTCCTCCTCCCCCTCCTGCTCCTCCTCCTCGGTCATTCAACTTGTCGTAGCAACCGTTGGGCAGCAGCGGTGTTTGGCACTGCTTCTTCTTGTGCTCGATGAAGAGGAGGATGTCGCCCAGCGGGAAGGTGAGTTGGCACTGGCCACAGGTCAGCAGGTCGTGATCGACGTGGAGGCCGGGCGGCAGCGTGTGGGCCAAGCTGGGCTCCAGAGCGTGGCCAGGAAGGCCGAGCGGGTTGGGGGGCGACGGGTCGGAGAGCAGAGCGCCATCTGGATGCTCAACTTCTGCTACAGTTAAGAGAAGAAAACAGGCGACACGAGTGAACGTCAGTCTGGATTAACATCAGCAGGAGCTGTGAAAAATAGTTTAACTTTTTTTTTTGTTTGTTTTTTTTCCACAAAGACACACATCTTTGAGTCTTCTCCTCAAAGAACAGAGACAGAAAGAAGAGAGAAATGGACAACAGCAGGAAGAAGCGGACGAATTGCACAGATCCAAACAGTGGAGGTTATGACCGACCCTGAATCGTGACCTTTGCTCTCTATTCATCCACTCTGCGAACTCTGATGCACTCAGCAGGATTTTATCATAAACTCAGAAAGGCTTCAGACGCAGCAGCTGGCTGTGAAATCTGATGGTAAGGAAGCCAGAGTAACACATTTTCCAATCCAAAAACAAAATCAATTCAAGTAGGCTTCCACTTCCACTTATTTTTACTGAAGTGCCATTGTTAAACTTATTGATGTCCGTTTTGATCACAAAGGGTTGATAAAGGCTGAACACACTTTTATCTCAAATTCGGTTTACTCTGTAAATTCATTGGTGGTATATGATAAACAGGAGGCTCTATAAAAATCTGTGTTTGATTCCTCATCGTGCCTGTAAGATTCATCTAGTTTCTCTAAGTAAAACTGAGATGAGGACATATACAGTACAACCTTCTAAAGGAGAAAAACTTCATTTCTCTAACGGTATCGTGTGTGTGATTCTCCAGTTCACGCACTTGGTGTCCAACCAGACTACAAATGTTACTCCTGATATTCCTCATCATCACCTCCGTTTCTAACGGACAAAGGATTTAGCTGCAGATGTCAAACTCGATAGACCTGCTGCTTTTTAACACAGAGCTGATCAACTTTCAATTAGAGATGTATTCTAGATTTGATCCTCAGAATATCAGCAGGCAGACTGAAGACAGATGCAGGCATTGCTTATCTGTTTTCTACGGCTGCAGGAAGTGTGTGAGAGTGCGCGCGTGTGTGTGTGAGCAGGTGTACAGCATCAGAGCTCCGTCAGCCCACAACCCTGCTTCTTCTGCATCGTAACATGTTTGTCTGCAGCACACACACCCATACTCACACGCACACATGCATGCATTATTGTGTTTGTGGCCTGCAGGCTGCAGCCATCTGTCCTCTGAAATGATCAGCCATGTACAGTACGGAGTGCGTTTCCTAATAAACATCAGAGAGAATAAAGCCAGTTAGCTGACCTGGAACAAACCCAACACACACACAAACACACCCCCACACACACACACACACACACACACACACACACCGCAGACTCGATTTCATCTGACATGTCAGTTATTGTAGTAATGCGATAAACACCGACAGATGTGAAATAGGCAGCTGCCTTCCTGTGGGTTGATCAACTGGAACAGAACGATTCTCTTAAAACCACAAAAAAAAAAAATCAAATTTATTCAAATGTTTGTTAGTCGTCCTGATAAATCACTGTGTAACGTTACATTCAGCCCGTCTGAGGAGACGCTTCGCATGAAAACAAAACCGTAGGTTTGTTTTTGAGTATTTTCTCTTCTTTTTGGCACGTCGGCACGGCCGACAGTTTGCATGCAAATGATGGCGTGGAGGAGGAAGCGACACTGTAGCCTGATTTACCTAATAAGGTTTAT
>NW_015113292.1:30003-95297 GCF_001443285.1 Poecilia latipinna | reverse complement strand
AAAAAAACAAAAAAAATTTTTTTTTTTTTTTGAAGGATTTAAAGTAAAAAAAAAAAAAAAAAAAAAAAAAAAAAAAAATGCCAGTGCGTGTTTTCTTTTTTTTTTTGTGTGTGTAGCGAGCTCTGAAATCAAGATAAAAATGTTAGTAAGGCTACACACTATCACACACAAACACACACTTTCACGCAGGATGGTATTGAGATATCAAAATTTGATTTAAGTTCATTTCCTCTGAGCTCATTTCGCTGCCGCATGCGGCTGCAGCTGGATGCAGGAGCTCTGCAGACACAAAGTTGTTCTTACTGTGCATCAACTATTTTTACTTTGCGACTTGTTTTGACAGAGCAACTGGAGATGAATCCGACTGTGTTGGTGCAGAGTGTACGATGTGTTTGTCGGTTTGCAGGTGTTTCAGGATCAAACCATCACCTTCTCGCTCTTCTGCCGTTTCCTGTCTGCTGTCAACCATCAAAACCAGAGCAAGAAATACATGAAAAAAGTACTCATATTGAGCAGCAAACAATTCCAGGCCAAGCAGGGGAATCGGATGATGTTTGTTCTCCTATTCTGTGGACAAATCCTCCCCGTTTTGAATAAAACTAATTTTAATCCACAAAATGTGACTTTTTACTTTTTATTTTTACTTTGTTCTGTTTTGTCGTTAAGTTTGCTAAATCAGTGAATGATGTTGTTTTAGTTATACAAAACTCTGTAACATTTAGTGTTGTTTTGACTTTGATAAACAGATTCGAGTGAAAAGAAAGATCCAGTAGTTTTAAAACAGCATTACCTCAACCATGACGCGTTACGACACCATGAACGACTTTGTATTTGCGACAGGAAACATTTTCACAAATCAAAGTGTGCCGACTTTGTAAGCATGAAGAAAGCTGTACTTTTTTCAGACAGCTGACTGGCAGTTCACAGCCACAGGTTTGGAGCACTGTGCTTTAGGAACGCTATGGTGGAAAATTTTAAACGTGTTTTAAAAAAAAAAAAAAACTTTTTAACACCATTAGCCAGCCCATGCCTACTACAAAACATTTGGTTCAGCATAAAATTACACAAAATTAATCACTCCCACCCTGAAAAATGTGTGGAGATGAAAGACTAATCCCATAGGGGTGCTACCAGAATTATTCAGTGTTATAAACTAAAGAAAAGGTCCAGAAGATATGCTTAAATCCTTGCACTAAGCGCACAGTGAGTGAGCCCCAGTGAAGTTTTCACTGTAAATAAGACCCAGAAGTACACAGCATGCAGTTGCTGACAGTTAAAGAGGTGAATGTGGTCTTCCAGCACTGATGTCATCTGATTAAACACACACTCACACACACACGCACACACACCACACACACACTCTGCTCCAGCGCTCCCAGCCTGATAGCTCCCCCTAGCTTAAGCGGAGTGAACACCAACAGGAGGAGGTGCTGAGGTGCTGAAGTGCAAGCAGACAACAGTAAAACCTCAGCTGAGCACGCCAGTACTCTGGTATGCAGGAGTGTGTGTTTAAGCGTGTGTGCAGCCATGAGTTCAGACATGCTCTTGCGCATTCGTGGGCTTCCATGCAGGATTTAAATGCTACAAAAGCAATAGGAAACTGCACCGGTTTACAAAAATCAAGAGGGGTGTGTGGGTAGGGGGTGGGGGGTGGGGGCAACAAATATCCCTTCACGTTCTGGTTTAAGTAAATCAGCACACACACATCTCACGCGTTCAGCTGCTGCTTTAGTGACCCTAAGCTGAACCGGTGCGTTTATCAGAATCCGCTGAGCAGGAGAGCAGTTTCATTTGTGGCATTTTAAAGGCTCCTCTCCGCCTCTAACAAAGACTTCAGCCCCAGCGGGGTGCACGGCTATTTGACAAGCCGAAGGGAAACATGCATCTCAAGTGGGCGACTGCAATTTACACGGAGCACGTGCGCGCGCGCGTGCGTAATGAAAGCTCTCGTCCTGTTTGCGCCTCTTCTTCACACTCCATCAGCCTCCTTGGAGGAGAGCCGGGCTTTCTCTTTCGTTCTTTCTTTCTTTCTTTTTCTTTTCTTTTTTTTTTTTTTTATTCACCGTGCATCAAATCAGACAAAACCAGAAACTGTCTTGATTCTTATTGTCTCTGAGGGACAAACTCTGCACATGATCAGGAGATTTCTCACTCTGGTTTGATTTCTTTTTCTTTGTTTTTTTCTTTTTTTCTTCTTCCTCTTTTAAGTGAAAAAATGTGCAGAGCTGGATTTACTGGAGACGATAAACATGCAGATTATTCCTCAGATTCATTCACCAGTTGGTTCCAGGACCAATTCATTACTGAATCTAAAAAGAAAAGGCTGTCACACTTTAAGATGGAAAAAGTCTCCATAAACAGAGCATCCACTAAGAAAAAAACTAAAACATCTGAGCGCTTCATGGCCAAACTTCATTTAAAAAGTTTAGCTTCACCATCTCCACACATTCCCTCTTAATGCAGAATTCAGATTTTAAAATGCAGGGCGGTTTTTTTTTTGTTTTTTTTTTTGGAGTGTTTTGCAAAAAATTTTGAATAAAAACCTGCATCTGATGGATTTTAGCGCATGGCAGCTCAAGAGGAATTATGTAGATTTTGGGGGAGGTGTGTACATTTACATGTCTTACTTCTCACATAAATATGTGCATCTGTGTGTGCACATGCGAGTTGTCAAGCAGAGTAAATCCAGGACCTTCGCTTGCACATAAATTACAGAACGTGGTAAAGTACGGGAGCCTGAACGCGGATAATTCAGATGCGTCCGACCGACCTGCACACAGAACAACTACGCAAACAGGAAGTTCGCTTATTAACCTGCAATCTTTCGTTCCGCCTGACTTCCCACATCCCCATTTTCAGCTTTCTGATAAACTTACAGAGCGCACCAAGTGACGCTCCGCAGGCCTCCCGGGGAGCTGCTGCGCAAAGTTGCGGCACTTTTCTTAAAAAAAAGAGAGAGAGAGAGAGAGAGAGAGAGAGAGAGAGACAGAGAGAGAATAGTTTAAGATCAAGCATTCGCTGAAATTCGCTGAAATTCCTTCTTTTCCTTGCATGCAGGTCGGCCTTACAGCACAGCGGAATTTGAGCACAACCAGGCTGTGGAATTAAAAGCACCCCCAGTGCAAAAAGAAAGTTTGTTAAAACATTTAAGGTCATTCAGTGCTTGTTGTCTCCCTGCTGCCAGGACGAACCAGCCCGAAAAAATGATCCGAGGCCATAAACAAAATAAATATCTTCACGCTCAGATGTTTGAGAGCAAAGCTTCACAGATGAAAACTGTTTGAAGTCCAAGGATTAATATGAGGGATTCAAATGTCACACAAGATTAAATGTCAAAGATGTTTGTCTTTTCTTTTGGAGAAAAACTAAATTAATCAAATTTAATAGATCGTTTCTCATTTAGAAGACAACTTTTGACCTGCAGATTGTGTTTGTCACTTATTAGGGCAGCACATTTTAGTTTGGTGTCAAATAATCCAAACGTTGTGAACAGCTTTCATATGGTGGGTCTGAACGGGACAAACAAAGTGGTGGAAAAAATCCCATATTTATGTAGAGGCGTCTGTTTAATTGAAACCATTTTTGTTATGCAGTTTTTAAAAAAAAAAAAAAAAGTTATGTTGGTCAATTATTTAAAAAAAATAAATAAAAACAAACATTCAGTCTCTGAAATGAAACATGAATAAACTGTACAAAAGTGTGTTATTTTGTGTAGAAAACTAAGTCAGGAATCTGACAGATTAAACTGCCTTTTTTTTTTAATCTAAAATATCAATTTCTCTGCTGAATAAATCGCAGCTTCACAGTCAGCCAGGAGCGGAGCACCGACCTCGTCTCGGGACGGACCTCCGGCTCCTCCGTGCGCGGCTCCTTCAGCTGCGCACGGAGCTCCACTGACTGATCAATTCTGAGCTCCACTGACAGCGTGTTATTTTGTACCGAGTAGATCAGATAAGCGCTTTAAAGAATTTGACTAATTCCTACCAATTAATTATGAAAAATGGGAGAACAATCCCTCAGGGGACACTTCACAAAACTTTCCGTGCCAAATCTGAATATGTAGATTTTTTTTTTCCTTCTATGCAATCAGAAAAGACAAGAAAAAAAAAGAAGCAAAAACAACATCGGAATGTGAGCGTGAGAAAAGTGATGCAGGGAAACTTACGCGTGATTTCTCTCTGGGACAGGTGCTGCGGGTTCCCCTGCTTTCGTCGGGACATCGCCCTGGCATTTACACTGGCATCGCCCGGAGAGCTGCGCAGGAAAGGTCGGCTCTCCTCCTCCTTCTCCCTCTTCTCCTCCTGCGGCTGCTGCTCCTGCACGCGGCCAAACTGGCCCCAAAATTCACTGGTCACCCCCAGCTGACCGCTTCGCACCGGCCCCAGGTGCGGCCCGCGGACTGGCCCCTGCGCGGCGGATCTGTCCTCGGTGGGCAGCGGCTGCTGCGCTCTGCGGTCACCGGCCGTGGCGCAGCGCTGGGCGCCGGGGCGCTCGCTCGGAGCTCGGTGCCAAAGTGGTTGCGCGCCTCCCTTCTTCGAGCGCGGAGGGAGGGGGGGACAGCCGGGCTCGTTCCTCCGTCGCTTTCACACCATCCCCTCAAAGGAGCGCGGAGGAAAAAAAAAAGAGCGGAGCGGAGAGGCGGCGGGGTCACCTCCTGATGCTCTGTCCGTCTCTGTGTCCACTCTCCGGACACTGGACACTGTCCGGTCCTGTGTGCAGGAGTGACGCGGGTGGCTAGACTTCAGTTGACGCGTGTTAAACAGGAATCCAGATTTCTTCTCGCCAAGTGGTGGGCACCTCCAGCGCTGCACTCAGCGCCGGCCTCTCAGACTTTAACTCTTGCAGTCAGAGCCCGGCACTGGTCCGAGGACGGTCTGTCACCCTCTTTTTCTCTTTGTGCTCGCGGAGGAGTCTCGCATCCCCCCGGCGCGCGCGCGTGGCTCTGCGTGGCTCTGTGCGGCTCTCTGGCTTCTACGGTGGGAGAAAACTCAAGTTCAAGTGCGGACGTGACGTTCAGTCTGCGGTGAGAAGGGAGAGTGGAGACTGAAGAGCACTGGGGGCGACTAGTGGTAGCTTTCACACACACTCTCACACACTCACACTCACACTCGGGCATGTGTCGCGCACGGCAGCAGTGGCCACAGTCGCTCAAGTCATCTCCGCGCCGCGGAAGCGTCGCTGCGTAAGCGGGATTGGTGTTTTCTGTTGGAGAAGTGACCCGAAGCGCGTGCACACCTGCTCGGACACTGTGCACGAGCACTTGGTTTTGCACTGCGTTTTGCAGGGCGGTCTTTTTTTTTTCTTTTTTCGTAATTATCCGCCGTTTAAATTTTCTGTAAAGCTTTAAACGCAACCGATTGTTAGATTTATTCGGACTTTACAAAAATGACCTTTTTGTGTTGCACGTGCACAGAGGTTAAAAAAAAATCACCCTAGAAGCGAGTAGAGCATTTTACTAAAATTAGAGCTGACCCTTAATTCTTTAATCAATTGTATAATTGATAAATTTGGGATGAAGATGCCATGTCTTGCTCTTCAGTTGTGGCCCTTGCTACACGCACACAGACACTGATCACACGCAAGTATTGATCTCGTTCAGATTCGAATAATATAAGTGGGGAAAAAAAAACAGTTTCCTAATGTAATTATTGTTTATTCGATTGTCAGGATAAGATATGGGTGTCGGAGAGTTTAAAAGATTAATTTAGGTGGAGATGTGCGTTAACGTGGCAGCTTTGTGACCTCAAAGAGTCAAATCAGCTTCGGGGAGAAATGAACATCTAGAGGTGTGAATTTAAGAGTGAGACCCTGTTATTCACACGTTAAACTGGATTAATTTAATTTTACTTTTTTTTTCCTTTAAATGGGGTTTGGATAGCATTGAGGGCTTTAAAGGCGGCTGGAAACTGCATTTCCGCGCTCCTCCCTGGCACCACCTTCACTCTGGCTCCCATCCTCACACACCTCCCTCCAGGGGAGACGCCAAAGCAAGAGCAACATTTAGGATGTTTTTTTTTTTGTTTTGTTTTTTTTTTTTGCATTTGATGGGAACGCGCCAGTGTCAGAGGGAGCGGAGTTATTTTTTTAAGCCGTGGTCGCTCAAACTGACCAGAGAAATGAAATCGCTCCTCTCACTTTTTTTTTTAGCTTCCTCTCTGCAGAGCGTGGAGGCTGCAGCAGGCCCGAGGTTTCTTCTCATCCATCACAGCCTCCAACACAGACAAACCTGCGGTTGTCGTCCTGATTCCTACAGATTTCCGTACTTAGTTGGGGAGATGGCAGGTGTATCCTGCAGATCAGCCATTTTAACGTGTGGAGGAATCCCTGCAACCCTCTGTCTCCGCATCATCAGGCCACAGAGAGGACTTAAAACATTCAACTTCTTTTAGCAATTAAAATAAATTAATGAATCTGTCTTCTCTGCGATTAAAAAACAAAACAAAACAAAACAAAAAAAGACTAATTGCAATCAACTTTTTGGAGCAGAGAATGAGGCTTTCTTCACT
Organism: Poecilia latipinna; assembly: GCF_001443285.1. Lineage (NCBI taxonomy): Eukaryota > Metazoa > Chordata > Actinopteri > Cyprinodontiformes > Poeciliidae > Poecilia > Poecilia latipinna. Next base: position 88,791 of record NW_015113292.1, on the reverse strand, counting down.
GCGGCCAGCATCAGCATCAGCATCATGGGCTTCTTGTCCTTGCAACCTGATTGGCTCATTAGTCAGATGGGCGACAGGTGCATCATTCCGCTTCCTTACTGGACGTTTTTCCAGAGGTGATTTCTCACTTAAAGGCCATCAGTGTGAGTTATGGCGTCCTGCTTCCATCCGTCCCTTCATTTGCATATATATGTATGTGCGTGTTTGTTTTTATGTTAATTCTAAATAATTCCTTCCTCCACTTTTTTTTTTTTTTTTTACTCCATCGCATCGTTTGGCGCGGTTAAATTTTAATTAGAGGGACGTGGAGGTGTCCTTTGGAGTTTTAAGATCACTTTGCCGGCAACTGTTCACCGCTAAACTGCTAATATTGATGTTTACGAGTGGAGATGCAGGCTGGCAGATTAAACTTGATGCGGGGAGAAACAAATGTGCACTTTAAGAGGATCTGAGCTGTGAGAGGAATGTTTGATGTGAGCCTTCACTCTTTCTTCTTCTTCCACTTTTTCAGCCAATCAGGAGCTCTTTGTTTATTACAAAGGCATCCATCTGAACAATAGCCCAATAAACATCCTTTAACTGTGTTCGCTTTCTTTTCATAAAGAAACTGATATAAAACTAAGTGATTAAAGTGTATTTTTTCCGCTAAAATATTAAACACATAAAATCCCACTAAAATATAATTTATAATAATTTAATATAGATGGAAACTTAAAATAAATTTTAGGAACGACACATTCTGTAAGTAGGCGTCCTTCTTAACAGCAGCCATCAAGTCTGAATGTCAGCTTCGTCCATTAAAGGGACGATTCGCTTCTCTGATCCTGTCTCCAGTGATGAAAAGCAGAAAAGAAAAGGCTGGAGGTGAAGTGATGAGCTCCGAATGATGACCCTCGGAGCTCCGACCAGCGGTGCAACACCACCCTCTGTTGGTGATCTGCTGCCATAAGCAAACGCCGAGTCCCTCTGATTCAGCTGGAGTGTTTCTATGTTCGCCACATTGATAACTGAACACTCCGATTACTTTCAGAAAACTTCTTAAATTGAATCAAGCAATATGTGAAAACCCATGTCCAACATGTTAAAGTCTCAGTTGTCTTTTCCCTGACTTTATGTCGTTGTAGAGGAATTTGGGCCCATGAAGCATTGCTATACTTTAACTGACATTTGGTCCAGTTGTTTCTCCATAACTTTTATCTAAGTTTGGACCATTGAAACTGTTTTTTTTTCTTATTGAGCCATCCTATTGTATATTTACTGCTGGGTTTGGGATGATGGTCCAGGTGGGGGCAAGCTTCACCTCTAGGGACACATTACCTCATATTTGACTCTAGATCATGTCATGTATCCAGCAAAGTTCATGGTTGGCTCAATGACTGCAAGGCTTGGCTAAAGCTGAAGCCTGTGCCATCAGCACCCCGAGACTTTGTGCTTCATTCACATGAACCTTTGCAAACCATTGGATTTCTCCGCCAGTACTTTGTAACAGTGCAGTCTTCCTGTTCTGTCCTCGACTTTAGCATTGTGCTAACTGAACCTTGTGGAGTCTGAGATGGAGCACAAGGTGTTTGTAATTTCTCTGAGTATTCCTCAATTTGATTTTTGGGGAACCTTCAATCCTACAATGACAGGAAGCAATGTTTTTCCACTTCTGAGTATAATTTTACCTTATAGAGAGAAAAAACATCCAGTTAGAAATGGCCTATTACAGAATGAGCAGCTCCAACATCTAGCACATTACCTAGATTTGTGCTTTTCTTGAGATGTTCACTCTTATAATCATTTAAAATTTGCATATAATTAGCAGCACCTCACCAACGCTCGTCAAATTGATATTAAAAGGTTTTTTTTTGTTTTTATTACAGGGTAATTGCAGCCCAAACACCATTAAATCCAGTTAAAATAACTTGAAATTTTGACTCCCAGTAGAACGACACGTGTTATTCTCTTAAACTGAGACTCTGAATGTTGATTTTTTTTTTATGTACTGAAAAATCAACTTTTAACCAACCATTTTCAGCACTTCCTGCTCTGTGATGTTCATATTTTTTGCAGCACCTGGCTAACTTTACCTCTCAACTCCTGTGGAAGCAGCAAAGGGGCTGTGAATGAGTGTGAAGTGAATAAAAAGCAGCTGTGATCATCTCTGCACTGAGCAGAGAGCCAGTGGAGGAGCGCAGAAGCCCTTAAGCACAATTACAGATATCAAAGTTGGAATTATTCCGTTTAAAGGGAAAAATGCTAATCACTGATTTATTTAGAGCAAGTTAGCAGAAGTCTCATGACACAAACAAGTGTGCGCTCCCACTTCAGGACCTTTTATCCTCCCCTCCTCTGTTTTCAAAGAGAATTATTTTCACCTTCATTAATTCCAGCAGAATTAAAGCAGCGGGTAATGCATGTGTTGGTCGGTATTAATTTTCATATAATGATGCTGAGAGAGGAAATGAGAAAAAGGGATATGTAGCGTCCTAATTAGGTTTGCCTTCAATTAGAGGCTATAAATGAGCAAGGCAGATCTCCAGGGCTTCAAAACGTTCACAATGCTAAAAAAAATATTTGTTTTTCAAACTTGAGTTTTGAGGGTGATGGGTGGTGTAGCGGCTACTTTGGAAAACATCCAGATAAAAGAAAGTGAAAAAGTTTTTGGAAAAGTTGTGGAAAATCTAAAGTAAAAAAAAAAAAAAAAACATTTAGTGACAATGGATTTTATTAAAAATATTGACCACTACATCCTGCGTCTCATTAAGTTTGCATTGACCAATCAATACTTTTATTTAAGGCTGCAACAGAAAGAGGAATTTAGCACTGGTGATTATCTTAAATCAACCAATGTCACTAGCTGATCATGACTTTGTAGGGTCACAGTTCTCTGTCACCATTATTTGTGGGTCAGAATCCTAAATGTTTACCAGTTTGTCACAATCTGAGGCATTGATAGAACAACTGGTTTTAAATACCGATGGATCAGTATTCAAAGACCTTGGCTGAACAAAGTCGACACACTCTCAGCTGATTAAGTGCTAAACTTTAAAAATTTCTCTCACAGGTGAGGGAGTCCTGCATGTGAATAACAAATCAAGGACTTAATGGCGATCTGAAGCTAAGTTACCTCAGAAGAAGGAAAACAACTAAATCAGGCCCTTTTTGGCAGTCCGACTGCCGACCATTTTCCACCAGAGCCTCTGGAGGAAGCAGAGAAATACACAAACAAAAGAGTGAGGGAATGCATGACTACACACACATACACACACACACATGCACGCAGACATCCACACACAGAATAATGTTGGCATCTGATAGGAGAACGAGGCACTGCCAAAGCTTTGCATTCACCACAATTAGCTCCGTCCTCTGACACTCGTCCCAAACACTGCAGAGCCAAATCCTTGCTTTTGTGTTAAAGGACCTCTTGTGTCTTTTCCATCCTCCAGCGCTAACACGACTTTTGGCTCCGTAACCTGCCTCTTTGTGTTGTTGTGGGCAGGGGGAAAAAATAATAATAATAAAAATCAAGAAAACACACAAACACGGTAGCCAAGTCACACAAATCTAAAGCGGCTTCAGTTAAACAGGAGCAGCAGGGAGGTTAATTAGGAGATGATGGCTGATGCAGTACAGCAACGATCAGGATGAGAATCTGAAGTCTGGAGATTTGAACCACTTCTTTGGTTTGTGGTAGCCAGTGTGTTTATCTGACATCCGTTTGTCCTGAAAGCTGAAATCTCAGTTTGAAGGAAACCAACAATTTTAGACTGAATGGAGCAGACCTATGTCTTGTTATACATGAAACTCTCAAACAGGCACAAAACCTGGAAAAGAGCAGCACAGCAAGATTCCTGTCCAGAGGTGAAATGGGATCATCTTGCTAAATCCTCAATTGCATATGAGAGTCGATCTTTATTGTTTTAACTTTGTTGTTTTTATGGTATTCAGAGAAAACTGTTGAAAAATGTCAAACATTCTATACACAAGCATTAGGATTTTGGGTCCAACTCACTAATAACTCCTTCGTTAGGATGCCAAATAGTGAACATCAAGTGGCAGAGACCATCAAACTCTCCACAATATTTTTTCTTTGAGTTTCTGTTGCCTCTTTTCATTTTGTACCACTCTGACCATTATCCTCCGACATAAACAGGACATGTTTGTCCACACAGCTACTGCTCACTTCATATTTTGTGCTTTTCAGAACTCTGCAAGAATCTGAAAGACTCAATTCTTCCTGTCTACCAACAACAACCACGCCGCCATGTTCTACATCATTCAAATTTCCTTCTATTCCTGTTTCTGATACTCAGGTTCAACTACGTTGTCTTCACCACTTCTACATGCTTGACAGGCTGTGCTGTGATCCTGAGCTTACAAATATTTGAGCACATGGATCAATGACATATTATGTTTTTCAATCCATGTGGAACATCTGATGAAAACGCTCAAAGCTCTCCTTGGTTTTCTTCTAGACGCCAATCCTGTTTGAAGCCTGACGTAAGGAAAAAGCATGTAAAACTAACTTTCCTGAAGCTGCTGGACAATGGAGACATGATCTACATGAACACAGCTTCCTCGGCTCTCCATTGTCTGGATACAATATTTCACAGTGCTTTACGGTTTGTCACAAGTACTGCCTGAGGACCCACCGATGTGAACTTAATGCTTTGCTCTCGTGGCCTTCACCGAGACAAAAGAGACGACATTAGTTTTATTTATTTATCAAGCTGCCTTGGGCAGGTTACCACCATATTGTGTCGTCTTCTGTCTACCAGCAGAAAATAAAAACAGCAGGTTTTATAGAGTGGTGCAGGGCATAAAATGTAAGTTTTCATGGTGATTACCAGCCTGAGTATTTGGCAGCTCTGATTGAGTTCCTCACATTCATAGTCAGATTCCAGTTTTAACTCTGATGTTGTTGACCTCAGGTTTACTGTCTTCCACTGCCCTCTCCTGGTGGAGAGGGCAGGTTGGAGATTTGATCTCAACTTAACTCTTTAATTAGTCTTTCCCAAACTTCCAAACCTGCACTAGGACGCCAGGATTTTTTTTATTGAGTGAATTGTTTAAGGATGGTTTTTCCTCTTCTCCCCATCCATCTATCTTCCTCCCCATCCCTTGCTTCTTTTCCTCTTTTTATATATTTGGGCTGACAGTCAGGCTACTGGGCACAGGAGCCCACGGTGCCAAAGCCATCATGTCACAGAGTGTGTGTCCACCTGAGCGACCGAGCCGTGGTCAGAGAGCGCGGTGGATGGCAGGTCGTGGGGGAGAACGGGGATTCTGGGTCAGAGCTGCTGAGGTCTGATGAAGATTAGGTGGGACACCAACTCTGGGCCTCTTCACCGCTCGCTGGTCAGCACACCGTCATGCCCGGCCAGTTGTGTGTGAGGAGATCAGGTCTGATCCGAGCTGATTTAGTCGACTGTCCCCTCGGCTGTGTCTCCTGACAGGCCGTCACACCATAACCAGGACAAACACCAGAGAGGAAGGGATCAAAGCCACCGCGTGCACCTCTGAGCTCTCCTCCCAACTCTGGGGTGTAAAATAAGCAGCATTAGAGTCAGTAAATGTTTGAGTTTGATTGAAGCCTCCTCAGAGTGTTCTCCTTACATCCACACATGATGTGTGCTGAATATAGATGCGTCGCCAAAGGTTCAAGCCCAATAAAAGAGTACAAGCTGTTTGCAGATGTGGTAGTAATGATGTATGGAGAGTGGGAGTCAACTTAGCATATCGTTTTTTGGTTATTTTTGCTGCGTGTTGTTGCAGATGGTCAGTCCATATGCATGAACAAGAGAACTTGACAATCCCTCACTACTCGCTAAATGGAAAAGATGAGAGGTAGCAAAAGATAAAAAGAAAAAAAAAATGTGTTACTGACCAGAAATCCAACACCTGTCAAATAAAACTGGCAGTGATTAATATCACAGGAAATAATACATGAGTAACATAAAAACTAGATATGTACACAATGGTTGTCACTCTTTTGATTGGACACGCCAATAGAAACCTCAAATAATCACCCACTGTGTAAAATGTATGCCTCTACCGAAAGTCATCACAGCCTTTTGTGAAGTCATGTCAATAAAAGTTCATGTGGTTAGGACCGGGCTTTGCAAAATGCCATCTGAATGACAATACAGCACAACACCAAGGTGGAAAGACATCCATGAGGACCTTAAAATAACGTTTTCATTATCAATCTGGGAAAATGCAATAAGGCCATCTCATCTCCAAACTATGAAAACTCTAAAGATCTTCATAGAAAGAGATTATTCACAAGTGGAAGACATTTAAGACAGCTGCCAGTCTACTCAGGAGTAGACATCCTATATAATTCACCCTAAAGTCAGAGTGTGCAATGCTGAGAGAAATCATTGGTACACTGAGGAATTCATGTGGAGCTCAAAATATTCTATCATTAGTTGAAGCTGAAGCAAAAATGTAAAAGAAGAGTGATCAAAAATTCCTCCACAATCAGGTGAGAGACAGGTCAGATTTGTATTTTTGTTTTTACAAAAATCTGTAAATTATCGGAAGTTCATTTGTTCTCTAATACGTAAAACCTTTAAACTGAAGCTACCTGAGGTTTTACTGCAAGTGCCAATAGCTATATCAAGGACAACACATTTATGTGAGTAACTCGTATGTCCTCTGCTGCAGACTGATCTTGTTAAGGGCATTAGGGATCAAGTAAGTGATTGATCTACATGTCAGGTGACTAAATAAGGCTTCTGCCCACATCTTAGTTCAACTGTGTGAGACTGAAAGAAAAAGGCTGAATGAAGGTGTAAATTGGGTAGCAGGAGCAAAGATACCATTTGAGCTAATAGCTTCTTTCCACTACTGTCAAAACTACAGAAGTGCAAACATTTGTGCTAGTTTGTTTTTATAAATATATATCCAACTCGGCCGACATCAAATGAAACCCTAATGACGTCCTGCTATGACAACCGGTAAAAACACATAGAAATCTCCAGTTAACTAACTAGAGGGAAGCTGTTTTCAATCAAGCTGAGCTGATTTTGTGGCTGTTGGTCAACATAGTGGTGTGCTGATGCTACCTGCAGTGTATTCCCCATGGCCGCCAGTTGTCCTCAGGCCTCCATCAGCTCTAACAAATGAGCCTCTCTACTGGGCAGGTGGCTGCGCCTCCACCACCTCCTCCTGCTGCTGAGAAATGATTCTGGAAGGGTTAACCCCTCTCTCCCCCTTCCAGCTCTCTCTCCCCCTCCTCCTGCCCCTGACTTTCCTCGCCTCCATCCACCACCCCAATCCACCCCACCCATCCTCCATCTCCCCACATCCATTTGCAAATGATCCGGCTTGTCTGCATATTGTCACTTGCAGCCGGCCTGGCCATTCATCACCTGTCAGCGACTCCCAGCGCCCTCCACACTTAATTGTTCCCTCTCTGACCTGCAGAATAGAGAGTGATGTTCCTGCTCCATGAGAGGAGAAAGAGAGAAGGAAAGAAAAATGCAAGAAAGAAAAAAAAAAAGAAAAAAAATCATGGTCAGTCTTCATTTTTCTGTTTCTAGGTCGCATCAGAAGAACACACTTATGCATACAGGATTTATGGCTGTCATCGTCCAGTTTCCCTTTACCTTATGTTCTCTCTGTCATTGCATGTCCTCGTCTTCATTCTGTTTGTACTGTCCAGTCATAGCTCAATATTTAGTAACTTTACTGCACTAAAAAAAAACAGTAAATAACCCATTTTGTTCACTCACTTCCGGCAGTCTCATTTTTCGAAAGCACCGGCGACATTTAAAGTCTTCAGACATTATCCATGATACATGCAGATCAAAACGCTGTATAAATTGGAGTCACAAAGAGGTGATCCAAATTGAAATCAGAAGAAGGATTTCCAAGTTTGCAGAATGTTTGTCTTCAATGAAACCTTGTAAAAGTTTTTTGTGGACTCTTTGTTGAAGAATGAACTCTGCTCCAAAGTTCTGTGAAATGGCACCCTAACTGAATCTGATTTTAAGCAAACCAAAGCAAATGTTAAATAAGCAAATATTCCCAGAAACAATCCTAAGCTCTGACAGCCTTCACTGAACAACAGTTGAAGCCGTGCAGGCCAAATCCAAATGAAGGGATATGTAAACAATAAGCCTCATAGAACAAGATTCTCCAGCAGGTTGTTTGGAGAAAAGCAAAAAAGCAGGTAAAAGAATTATTTTTAACTCCATTATACAGAAAAGTGTCGTTTCCACCCTGAAGGTATGACTTGCATCCTAACGTGAAGCAGTTAAGGCATGTGGTGGAATAGATTGATGGATCAATAAGTAGAAAAGGGCAGAAACAGAAGTGATAAAATTTAACATTTCCTGACTTTAGTAAAGAGAAAGTCCAACCCCCATTTGGATCATGAGATGTAGGTTAGGACTGAACAAATAAGGTCGAAAATATACGAACGTGGATGAGCTTCCATGGATGGATGGATGGCTCAAATGGGGACAATGTCTCATTTATATAGTATGATTGTCCCAATGGCCAAAAAAAATAAATAAATTAGTCCACCAAAGGTTTTTGTAAATGAGGTAAAAGACCACCATTCTTTCATGGCACTAGGAAGCCAACCCACTTCATCACCATCATTCTGACATGAAAACTTTATCTGTCAGTTGTCTTTATGTCTTCATTTGTCACACTCTCCATCTCTTAAGCCAGGCCATCTCTCCCATCCATTCACCTCCTGAATAATAAAAAGATGCTTCCATTATGAGATTCCTGTAGCGTTACATCACAGTCAGTCATTTTCCACGAAGGAGAGGAAGATCTGGGACATTTTTTATAAGCATGGGGAGCTAAAATGCTTATCTATCTGGGTCGTGATGAATCATTTTAAATATTTGTATACATATGTAAAGCAAAGTGAAGCAACACATCTATTAGCTTGAGGTATTTAGGAGGCAAAGAAATTACCAATCATGTCCAGATGACCAAAGCGTACTTTATCAAAAAAAAAAAAAAAAACCTCATGGCCGCCCTGATTTTCTACCAACAGGAACCAGCTTAGTTTCCAGTAATCAGATGAAACTTAGGAGGCAAAATAACAAAAAAACAAAGATGGGAACACAGCTCTGTCCATAATTTGACCTGTAAATACCTGCCATCCCTGCAGTGTGCTCCCACAGCGAGCTGGACCGACCTGGGTGAAGCTGCTGATTGGCAGTTTACAATTCATACAGCAGGATTTGTTGGGATTGCTGGTTCCAGGTCTGTTTGTCACACTGACACAGTGAGCACTAACAATAGTGGACAAGCCTTGCTCTCTGCTGCCCATCATAGTGCCCATTATAATAATATATTCAAGGATTAAAGGGCTTTTATCTTTGGCAGCCATGAATTATAAATAATGCACTTCAAAATTTAATTGCTCTGAATTAAATGATTCAAGATAATGTTTCTTTTATAAATTTCTAATAGGGCCAGAGGGCAGGAGATGGGAAAATACACTCAATAAACCATTTTTCGACCAGGAGAAGGTGAAGAAAGAACAATAGATGGATGGAGACTTTGTGGCATAGAAGAAAAGATAAGAAAAAAACTTGAGGAATAAGAAATGGTGACTGTTAATCTTTGGATTTATGGACTGGATCTTGCTCGAATACTACCCGTCTTTTGGGATTTGATAAAATAATCAAAAGCATCATCCGCTGAAATTACGTGACACGTATCATAGTCGTCTAAATAAGTTTTATAATTGCATGAAAACAGACTGTTGATTTATTGTTGAAGTGCTCTGGGTTCTACTAGCATCGTCATGAAAACCCTCACATAAAGCTTAACAATATAATACCAAATACCAAGAAATATAAAAGAATATTTAACAAGGTCACACTTTTTTTTAAATCATATGAATGTTTTCTTTGGGTGACCTCTCTATGCAGATTAAAATTGAAAGTCGTGTATCTTACCTTTATTTTATACGACGTCCATGCACTTTCTCCGCGAATATCTCTCGTCATTCTGTATAAAAACAAAAACAACAAAAAAAAGTCCTTGTTTCTTGTTGTCCTTCATTTAACAAAAAAAATCTGGCAGAATGACCTTGAAAGGTTCAGTTCCGTCTGTATTGCCCCCGTCGACTGTTTTCAATCTTTTCAATGCGTAGAACACCTGTTGCCAGCAGGGCCGAGCGCCCCCTGTCAGTGAGGCACGGTACTTTCTGCCTCACCACGCGCATCATGGTGACCGCAATTATAGCAGATCAGAAAGACTAAGTATGTCACACGCATTCATTAAATATATAAAGCAGACCGTGGAACTCTAACATTCATAGAAAACGTGTAGCTAAACAAATACATTGGAGATATAAAGAGACAGCAATGGGCATGCGCCAGTTGCCTGCCTCATTCACTTGTGTGATGCTGCGCCCCTAGAGGTGAGGCAAAGCACTGCCCTGCTTCGACCCGGTCTTTCGAGTATTTCAACAGGCAATGTGTTAATTCAGTGATTCTGACCATGAAAATGTTGAAATTACCAATAAGTAAAACAATTTGTAGAGAATTCAAGTGGACAAATTGATTTTCTCTCGTCACTGTTAGCATCTATTTTACTTACGTGCTTATTTTTACTTACCAGGATTACAGTTGAGGCTTTCCCAATTTGGCTTCATCTTTGTGGAAAAAAATTACAGAATGTAATTTGCCTTTTTTGTACATTTGAGGTTAGATTTTTTTTATTAAAAAAAAAAACTATTTACCACAAGCATACACTATCTTTGGCATTTATGCTCTTTAATATTGTAATGTGTCGAACAGACCCAGCTGTGTATAAATCCACACAATTTTAAGGACATGGTAAACCATCTCAGTCTCTTTACCTTTTCCTTCAGATTATTATTGTGGCCTATAAAGTCTTCACACAGAGGATTATCTCGCTCACTTTAACAATGAACACAAAGCATAAGATGAACAGAACAGCGTTTCTTTGTGTTTTTTAACCATCATGCTGAAATGAGAAAAAGCAATCATCCAACAGGGAAAACAACAGGACACATTTCTGTTTCTCACTGAATCCTCAGTGCTGTTTATGGCTTTATGGAAAAGAAAATACAGTGATCATTCCTACTGGATTACCACTGCAACTTTAGACTTGATACATTCAACAGTTTTAAAACAGATGTCCCATGAAGTATGTCTTCCATTTCAGTCCGAAACAACGGTCAACAAATGAGTTGGTTAAACCAAAACTAGGAAGGGCAGTGATGGTGGTCGCTCACAAACAACCAGGCAATGATTGTCAACTGAAAACAAAAACCACATACACACAGAGCCAAACCGCTGTGATAAAGCAGCTAAATCGCTAAACAGGAGAGGTTCTTGTTCTGTAAAAATAACATCCACATAAGATTACAAGCCACCTTGTTTTTTTGTTCACCTCTGACAGTCTGCATGTTTCAAACTGAACCCAAAGTGGATTTTAATCTGAACCTCTCCTGAAACAAGGCTGACAGAGTTCAGCAGGAAATCACGCTGGATGAACATACGGTTCTTTCTTTTTTGACAGCTTCTGCTTCTACATTTCTGAACCATTTAGACTCAAAATAAATAAATAGAATGAGCTGTGGCAGTGAGGGGGCCGAGTTATTCACTGTTCTCTTTGGGGATGTCTTCAGTTCGATTGGCACTCAGTTCAGGTGCTTGTGTCTGACCCATCCGCTCTGAAGTAACATCTCTGCTGACCTGCTGAATTTTCTCCGTTCCAAAGCTCACTTTCTCCCCATTCAGCAGGGGCTCCTCCACCTGGAGCCCGTCTCCTTTCTCCACCTCCTCCAACTTGCGCAGGATAATGGGAAGCTTTGCATCCGTGTCATTGTTTTCCAACAGAGCGATGTCGCTCTCCTCAAAGTGTGGCAACGGAGCGCCTTCTTCCAGTTTCTTCTGGAAGTGGAGTCGTTTGTCCCGACCGCTAGCTGACACTTTCTCCAGGATCTCCTTCTCAGCCAGGCGGAGCTGGACGGCCAAACGGGAGTGGAGAGAGAGATCTGGTTTCTCCAAAAAAGACCGGTCGTCCTGGAAGACCGGACAGGAACAGGATTAACTCAATTATCAATTCAATTTCACATATTCAGCTCATGAAAGCTCAGTGTCTTCTCCAGGTGAGGTTTTTGAACTGCATGGGTAAATCAACAGGTAAACCTGACTGGACAAAACTCCCCATTTGTTCCAACACTTGAAGTTCCTGGCTAAGGCTGAAGTAGAATTTAGTTCTGGTTTGTTTCTGTATAAATGAAGTGAAGTTTTAACTTCTTTGAGACTTGTTTAGAACCTGCAGGCAGTACACTCTACTGCAAAGTTTTAAAGAGCTGCAGGCGGGTGAGCTTAAGGCTAAACGCAGCAGGTGGTGACAGAATGTTCTGAGTCAATTTTCAACTTGGCTCTCAGGTCACAGAGGAAAAAAAAATACAACATGCAAAGATGTAATTAGCTTTACTTATCAGACATTTGAATTTGTTGTACGCAAGAGTTGCGGTTACTCTATTGAAGGTTACATAATGAATTTTTTTGACTTCTCTGCAAAACACTATTTGGAAAACTATGACTGCAGACACCATTTCCATGGTGAGCTGTCTAGTTATGCTGCCATCAGTTTAGGCTTCTAGAGGACAGACTGAGCGCTTCTCCTTGCTCTGCTGCATTATTTTCCTTCTCCCCAGTTTTGCATTATTTGCTGTTATTTCAACTTTAAAGTTTATGTCATTATGTCTGGTCTGGCCTGTTTAGATGTGACACCTTCCCAGAACAGGTGGGAGCTCCTGCTGCTAACAACTTAACATCTCCCATCTCTCTCTTACTCAAAGTTATTGTCTGAGCTTCTGTTTTGATTAACTATATCTGCTCTCTTGCATCCTTTAAAACTGTCTCAGAACTTAGCTTTAGATATCACTCAATCTTTATGTGTCATTATTTATGGATCTAAAATCTTAATACTGATGAATAGTTCATGCTGACTGACCTCTGATGTGGTCTTGTAGGTTTTCAACAGGAGAGCAGCTCGGTTCTCCAGGAAAGTCCACAGTTTAATCTCATTCTCCCAGCTGACAGGGAACTCACTGTTTCCCAGGGTGAAGATCTTGTTAATAGCTCCGTCTCCAAACAGGTAGTCCTTTAGTTCCTCTGGAAATCAGAGAAAAGACACAACTTCCAGTTAATTCAAGAAAACAACCCAACCCAGTCTAACTCAGAGGGCAGCAGCATCAGATAAACTGCAGCTACAATAAAGATAGCTTGCAAACCGACTCCTTCCTAATCCCAGAGAATAATCCCAGTTTAAATATGTCACACTGGGCTCATTCCTCTGGACCTGAATGCTGGGTAACTGCTGGTGGAAGATGAAAGAGGAAAACAGCAGTGTCCCAGTTGTGCGAACGCACTTCTTTGTCACGTCACATCTGCTAAGATGTGTTGGCACGCTTATATCCATGCAGAGGATGATACTCTCTCACAGACAGCTCCAAACGCATGAGTTCTTTTTTTTTTTTTTAAATTAACATGAAGCAGAAATGTGAATAATATATCATCCAGGGTCTGGAGTATGAGTCCTGCGACGAAAGAGGCGGCTGCGGCCTTGTGCGACAGGGGATTTATGACATCGCTGCCTTTCTGCATACATGCCGATGAATATTGCAAACCCCACAGTGGATTGCTCCTGCCACACATCTGGTGGCCTGCCTTGATCAATTAACCAACCCGGGAACGGACTGGCGCTGCTCGTCCCCTGCGACTGTTCTTCAGCCCCGTCTCTGTCTCTCGAAGAGGAAACGGTCGCTCGGAGACGATCTCGGGGAAGCAGCGGAATATGAGGCATGTTTTATTGGTTGCGAGCAGATTTGCGGCTGTTGGTTAGATGGGTGATGGCCTGCAGCTGTTATTTCACAACGTGTTTGTGCGCGTGTCTGTTTTTCTTACCTTCTGTCATACAGAAGACTCTCAGGAAGGCCAGGAGCTGAGCTGATATGGGGGGCTCGTTACAGTGTAGAGCAAAAACACAGGAGCTGAAAATAAAACGACATCAGTCAAAAACATAAGCCTGGGATGAGCACAAAACAGCACCAGGGCCCTAAAAGACAAAGATTTCACTTTACACCAGTGATTATGAGCACAACGTCCGGACCCGTCCTCTCATTCACTTGCCTGCAGCTCAGAAGGTCTGTCAGCAATAATCCTGAAGGATTAAGGTGGATCAAACTTATTGCATCCTCTAATGCTTGAAACATGTTGGTTACTTTGGTATGTCTAAAAACATTACTGAGTGACCACTTTATTAGGCATACCAGTTTAATAGAACCCTCACTCCCCCCTCTCACATGGCAGAAAATCACATGGCAGCTCAAAGCTTTAAAACATCTAGACAGGGTAAAGATAAGTGAATGAAGTTCAATATGAGAATTGAGAAGGGAAGAAGTGGCCAGCATGGTTGTTGGTGTTGTAGCGACTGCTCTGAGAGTCTAGTGGACAGATTGCTCTGAGAACACAGAAAGGCAACAGTGGGTGAAATAATTTTAAATGCAGGGTTGATTCCATCTCCAAGTCTGAGTCAATAGTCTTGATTTGAGTAAGGAAAGGGTAAAGTTTCGCCTCTGGGTCGGGAACGAAGAGTTCAAGTATCTTGGGGTTTTGTTCACGAATTAATGAAAAATGGAGCAGGAGATGAATAAGTGGATTGGTGTAGTGATGCAAGCACTGTACCGGTCTGACTTGGTGAATAGAAAGCTGAGCTGAAATGGGATGCTTTTAATTTATCAGTCGATCTACAGTTTAAATAAGGTTAAGCGCTGGGTAGTGACCAAATCACAGATACAAATTTCCCCCTATGGTGTCTGGGCTCTCCATTAAGGCCTTATTGCATTGCAATACATGCAAATGAATATGTCATTATTATCATTTAAAGACTGAAAAAAAAAAAAAAAAAAAGATTATGATGGGATTTGTCAGTCAGTCAAAACAACAGACATTGATAAACTAACGCTCCTCTGACAGAGATCTGGAAGACAACTCGTCTCTTTACCCGCCCCACAGCAAATTAACCAATCAGCGGCTGACTTCAAACCCTGTGGGTGAAGTCACACTGGCCCAGATGGAAACACTGCTCTTTGGGTTCCAGGGAGTGGGGAGGGACCAGGCTCTAAGTGCTAATGCAAAAACACGTTTTTATTCAAGTACAGTTTAAAGTTTCCCAACAATGTGTGTAAATCTGTAACAAAGATGAAACCATAATGAACAGCAGGTTAAATGATTGTACACAGACCAAACAGATCCTGGCCAAGTCCCACCATTTCTTTTTAAATGATCCCTCAGCTCCATCCTGCAGCTCAACAGAGCACCTCATTTTTCCTCCCACAATCTCCTACAAGGGAGGATTTGTTGAAAGAGGAGTCTGATGATAGCAGCTACTCAACACTGAATTTAAAAATGATCTGCGAGCAAATCTACCAGCTTAATAAAGTGCTGGTGCAACAAGGGGAATTGTTTCACTTAATTTCTACTGTTCAGATTCAGAGCGTCATCAATAAGAGATTAAAGGCTTCTGATTAAAAATGCAGAGTAGAGAATGCTGCATAAAATTATGGAGCTAATGATAAAATGATTAAGCTTCTCAGTGATGAAAGTATCGGGGCGGATGACTAATTTTTCACTCGTTGGGGTGGGAGGAGAGAAATAAAGTGGATCTGCTGCAACATTTAAGTTATGTGCTTCAGTTATGGCAAAGTGGGGTCTAATTGGATGAAATATCAACCGTTTGACAAGAAGCTAGTGGGGAGCCTGAAGCCCTTCGTGTCCCATATTACAGGTTTTCAAGGTCTAGAAGGGGAGAACTTACGCCGGGATGCCGGCTCGGGCCAGGACTTCGGCCTTCATGGCGTACAGACGTTCACTCTTGCTGACGCCCAGTTTGATCTTCACTCTGTCGTGGGCATTGTCTTGGAAGAAGAAGCCGTTGTGGATGACGAACTCCGCATTGGACCGCGTGCCGTAGAAGATATAAATCTACAAGAAGAGAAGATTCAGCTTCAGCGTCATCCATCAGCCACATCCCAACCTAAAGGATCCTTGAACTGCATTGATAATTAAAGAGAAAAAATTCTGGGAAATTTATGGGAAAAATTAAATTTTCTCTTCAATCTTTAGCTTCGTCATTATGGCGCATTGTTCTAGATTAATTACCAGGACAGAAACCCCGAGGCTGGCATGAGTCTCCTCACCTGTTCGTTCTCCTTGTAGTCTTGCAGAGCCACACATTCACAGCGATCATCCTCCAGGTTGTAGCCTGTAGTGATCTAGAAGAGAACAACAACTTCCACTTATCCATCCAGTCCATTCAGCATCTACTAAATACCCATGACTCTTATGCATCTCTGAACTAGTAATTACAACCTGCATCTCTGGCTGGATTTAATCCATGGAGCTAAAATTAGGATGTGTTGATGTGAATAAGAAGTATCTAAGCCCAAGCCTTCTATTCAGTTCAGTGTTTGTCTTATTACTGTCAGTTGTTTCGTTAAGTATAAAATTCAAATGTATTTTAGTTTTAATGTTGATTCAAGACTTGACACAAGCAAAGAAGTGCAAGAGTTAGATCCAATCCTTATTTCTAAATACAACTTGATTAGATTTGCTTTGTGAATTGGCTAAATCGATCCACCTACAAAAACATTAATCTATTCACTGATCCATGTCTTCTTCCTCATGTTGTAAATCTATTCATCCACCACAAATGCATCCATGCATCCGTTTGTTTCTCCATCCATTAAGTCCTATAAACAACCGGGAAAAATATTAACTTGTGGCAATAGACAGACTAAAATGTTTGCTTGAATTACTTTGTCAGGATGAAAAAATAAAGTGAAAACCAAACACTGAACTGCATTTACAAAAACTCTCATTCTGAAAGAATCATGTAAATTCATTATAATATGGGAAAAATGCCTTGTTATAAGTGACATAAACTGCCAGTTGAACCAGTACTTTTTCATCAAAATTAAAGGAATTATTGACTTACATCAAGCTACTATAACTTGCTGAAAAGTTACGTGTAAGTTAGTTTTGTCATATTTGAAGTATAATAAGATTAAGACCAAGAACTAGACCAAAAGAATGAAAAAGAAAATTGGAGGATTTTGTGTTTTTTTTTTTTTTTGTAGTGCTATTAAAAGGATTTGTAAAAAAAAAAAATATAGTTAAAATAAGCTAAGTGTGTTTTAAATACCAGTCCATTCGTGTGGTTACACATGTCCCACAGGGGGATAAGTGCCAGGGTGACCCGGCTTCCGTCCTCAGTGGGGATCTGGTTCTGGCGTGTCATCACCGACGACACCGCCCACCTGTGGTACACAACACAGACGTGGAAGAATTAAATGCTGTCCATTTACAGTAGGAAGTGATCAGTGAGGAATCTAGAAAATGGTTTTGCTCCAGTTTACATTAACAGCACACACGCTGACCTGTAGTCATCAAATGTGAAGCTGTCCTTCAGGGGCAGTTTGCTGGCGGCAGGATGAGTCTGGGGATGCAGAAAAGGAGTTAAAAAAAAAAAAACACAAATCAGTCCAAGGAATTTCATTATGCAGGCATGCTGGAGGGGGGCTGCCTGACAGGGAAGCCTAACAAGA
This sequence comes from Poecilia latipinna, assembly GCF_001443285.1. NCBI lineage: Eukaryota > Metazoa > Chordata > Actinopteri > Cyprinodontiformes > Poeciliidae > Poecilia > Poecilia latipinna. The sequence goes on along the minus strand of NW_015113292.1, from coordinate 71,171 downwards.
AGAACTGGGAGTAGGGGGCCACCACTGGTGTGTGTGTGTGAAAGTGTGTGTGTGGTCTGTTGGTGCAGCGTGACACTCGACCCCCCACATACATCACTGTCAACTTAATTTGTTGTGGCCAGCAGCCGTCATAAATCTGCCTCATCAATTTGGGCATGAATATGTGTGTGTGTGTGTTTCTGGAATAGTGTGTGTCCACCAATGTCACTGGTTTCTCCGTTTAAAGCCACAGGCACCACCGACCAACAGTCGCACTTACACTGTCCTAGTTTGATGCAGGAAATGAAAACGTAGATTCTGCTACTTAATGGTTCTGGTTTTCATAAAGATCAGGATGAAAGTGAAAAGCATCCAGTAAGGTGTTTCCTTAACGCTGCAACGTTCATGTTCTCCTAACATCCGAGTCTTCCTGGCATACAGGATATTGAGCCATGAGGGGTTTATTTTCCAAAATTCTCCTCTGCAAAGAGGTCAGGACTGCATGCCAGATGGTCCAGTAGCAGAGAAGTGAAAATAATATACATTTCCATGAGGTGGAACCTAAAGGTAAGACATGTAAAGAAAATAAAATGGGGCCAAAAGTAGAACCTTTTGGAACTCCAGATATAAACTAGGGGATTTGAGAATGACGGCTGCCCATCTCGGTGTTGCTCCCTTAAATTCCTCTAAAAATCCAGAACGGTTTAGTGATATTCTGCACTGGCTGGGGAGACATATGCAAGTCGCTTTCAATCTTTCTTTAAGGATCATTGACAGTAAATGTAGGAGAAATTTTGGATTTGAATTAAAGTCAAACTGGAGATTCTCTAAATATGTATTCTCTGACATATTTTGTGAAAACTTTTGTCAGATAAATGAGAATCTCTTGTTGTTACTTGTTGGAATTAGTCAAAGTCTCCTTTAATTGCTCTGATGCTCTTTGATACCACCCGCAGCACAAAGACAGGCAAATATGCATATTTCTACACTTTACTGTTGACATGAACATGGAGCATCACACACACTCTTACACACAGGCTCCAGTTTCTGCCCTCCCTGTTTTGTCCCCAGCTCCTCCTTTCTCACCCCCTTCTTCCTCCTCCTCCTCCTCCTCTGCCTCCTCCTCAGATGACCGGGCTGGAAAATTAGCTTGTCACTTTGGCTTTGAATTGAACTGACCTGAATGTACCTCGTTCTTTTGCTCCCCCACCCCACCTTCTCCTGGCTCTGTCTCTGTATCTGCCCACCATTTTGGATCTGTGAATGACTGGCTGAACAGACTGATGCATGTTAATGTGCACAGACAGAACGACCATCGCCAATATCCCACTAACTGCAGAAACAAGTGGCTTTGCACATCTAAATACTCAAAGTCAAAAGTGAGCAATACATGAGCAGCTGGAAATGTTCTACAAGATCATCATTCAGTCTGTCCTGCGTTGGTGGTTGGTTGGTGTGGTTTGGCTCAGCCATAAAAGAGGACAGGACCATCTCTGTACAAGTCTAGGATTAGGAAATGGCCAGCCAAAAATCTCTGCAGACCCCACACATCCTGGACACAAACAGTTCTGACCTTTGTCTTCAGGTCATTACCACAGAATACTATTTTCAAAACCAAGCAGCAATATAAACAGTTTTTTTTTTTTTTTTTTTCCCCCATGGGCTTAACAGTCAAAGTGCCCAGATACTCAGCTTGCAATAAACACTAATTCAACCTAGTCTTCTGCTTTTGTGATAATATTGTATATGTAAATGTTTGCCTTAAAAAAAAAAAAAAAAGCTAATGAGAGCAAAGTGGAACCAAATTCATACGTCTTGTGCGAGAGTGGAAACTTGGTAAAATGTTTAGCTTCAATTCCAAATACATGGAGAAAAACACACGACACTCACCCTCTACTAATTACATCCCTGACAGAGAAGCATGGTGGTAGCAACATTATGCTCTGGGAGTGTTTTGTCCAAGCCTGAGGAGGAGCCTCAACTTAAACCATAATGAATTTCTCTAGAGTGAAAATGACTATCCTTCAATAATCCCCATCTATTTTGACTGAGCTCAGGAAGTCTGGCAAAAAACATGGGACAAAAGTCTGTTCAGATGTACAGATCCTCAAGCCTCCTCAAAAAGACTTTGGCATGTATGGGCAGCCAAACATGCAGCAACTAAGTGCAGATGAAAGGAGCTGAATAACTCTGTAAATCACTATTTTTTCTTCTTTGGAAATAATTTTATTGAACTGAGTACAACTCTTACTACTTTGTCATCATAGAGTTGAGATTAGAAAAGATGGTTTCATAAAGGTGGTGGCTTGAACACAAATCATTGTGGATTCCTTATAGGTAAAAGTCAAGACTAGTTCAGAACATAATACTGCCCTCTGGTGGAAAGAGAAATTATAGAAGGAGCGAACTTTCCTGAAAAAAAAAAAAAAAAAAAAAAAATTTTTTTTTTTTTTTTTTACTCTACCTGAAATCAGGGACAATGTATTCAAAAACAGATCTTGTAGTTGCCATTTAAGTTTTAGTTTTCAGCAGACAGAAAAAGCCAGAAACTATTTTGTTGCGACAAGACAAAGCGGACGACTTCAAAGAGAGAAGCTGTGGAGAGTTCTGATCAAAGCCGATTTAGATTAAAAAAAAAAAAAAAAAAAAAAACAACAGCATAATTTCCTATTAATATTCCACTATCTGTTATCAGGGCCTGTGAACTGATATTTCATCAGAAATTCACTGCATATGTTCTTAAGGCTGCATGAAAGAATAAAATGAGCTTAGTTTCAGGATGTTAAAGAGGACGATTGCGAATTAAAAATATCCCAACATAATTTATCTTCAACCCTGTCACAGATCAGTCAAACGTAGAGTCCTCCAGATATGAGGTGTGTTGCTCTATATAGGCCCTATGGTTCCCCCTGCTGGTTGTTGAGTTTTATACAAACAAAATAAATGTCATCCTCAGACCAAAGGGATTTGAGATCAAATTCTTGGTCTCACTCTTCACATCAGACCATTGCTTTCTTCATGTCCAACATTATTGACCAGTTTTGTTTGAACACAAACTATATGAAAAAAAATAATGATTTTGTTTTGTTCGTCCAACTAAATTTCCAAAAGTCATCCAGAATCACTTTGTTTAATTCAGCAGTTGTTTACTGAATGTCCAACAAATGACTCATGGTTTTCCTTCTTCCAGGATGATATTGTTTGTTTTCTCATAAATCAACTGAATGCATTTCATACAGCCAAATTTAAAGCAATCAGTTCAAAACTACAAAAGCTGTGTGTGGATGAAGCGATGCCGTCTGCGTACCTGCACTAGTTTGTAGAAGTAGGCGTACTGCCGTGCAGTGTTCTTGTACTGGCTCAGGACATCCTGCACCGCCTGCGTTCCCAGTAGCAGCTGGACATCATCCTGCTGGTAGTACAGCGGCGTGTCGTACTCCTGGGGCAGACTGCGAATGTACGGCAGCCAGAACGAAGAGGGGCTGGCGCGCTCGCACAGCAGGTGCAGGGCCAGCGTCACGTTGCCCATGGCCTGCATGATCCGGTCCTGACCGTACAGAGGACCTGAGACAAACAGTAAGGTCAACAATAAGATCAACAGCCTGGGGTAAACATTTAGCAAATGCTAAAAGGATCAGGTATTTTTTTTTTTTTTTTTTTTTAATATGAACAAACAACTGTTGAGCTCAGCTACAATGGACATTTTTGAATGTTTGCAGTGTTTATATTGAAAGAGATAAAAGCAGAATATTTCCTATTTTCAAAAAAACAAAAAAGCAGATTTCCTCAGGGTCCAAGTAATCCCAGCTGTGCACCATGATTTGAAAATAACTTCCTCAAAGATGTTTTACTGCATTTTGTAGTCAGAGCCTTGACCCCCTAAATAAAAATGTAACTGCATTTCATAAATGGAGTCCTGATGTGTGTAAAGAAGATCTTATTGATCAGAATGTAAATTATCAAGCTCATTAATTATGCGATTATTTGATGAATTGAATCTTGTTAATATTAAGCTTCTAACTCTTACCAAGCAGAGAGTTCTGGGCTGATTCCACAGTCATCAACATCTTCCTTGGAATCCAGAGGAACAGCTCTTCTGCCTGTAGACACACACAAACACACTGGCATGAGTAAAAGGGAGAACTTCCGCCTTTATTTTACTGATTAAACGTTTAGCTGACAAATTGTCTTCTAATTCACACCTTGATGTCTCTGGTGGCTCGCAGGCCGTACCCTTCAGTACCAAAATCGGTCACTGTGAAGCCGTCACAGGACGCCCCGTTCTCCTGAGCCCAGCACATCAGATCAGGGAAGTAGTCCTCCCTGTTGCCATCAAACACCGTTGACAAACCTGAACACACAAAAACAGAAAACCGGTCACATTTTATCAGCTGGGAAGAAATGTGTTTAGGAGATGTTGTGTCCAGTCTGACCCTTCTGTTTCTTTCTGATCTTCTCCACCAAGCCTCTGATCTGGACGTACTCCTCCCACTCTTTACCACCAGAGGGTGCTGCGCTACTGCATTCTGGGAAAACAAGTTTCTGAGGGTTGCGATTAAACAGTTTAAGGAGCAAAGCAGTGAAAGGTCAAAGGGTGAACATACTCTGCAGCAGTTCAGAGATGAGGTTCATCATCTCCTTCGGGGAAACCACAGTGTTGGCTCCAGAGCCTGACTTCTGAGTCTTCACCCGACTCTTCTTTCCCATGGTGCTGGATGGACGACTTCAATAACCGGACACGACGCTGCCACACAGCAGAACATCACATTAAATCCAAGACCATGTTCAAGAAAAACTGTTGAGAGAGTAAAAAGTAAGGACACCTAAACCAGTAATTACTGTATAACTGAAAAAAAAGGGGGAGGAGACATGGCTTCTTCAGATTTGTTGCACAACTTCCTGCTACCAGAGATCTTCCTGCCCACAGCATCACCATGCACAACAACTCTTTGATGATGCTTGGATGATAAGAGTTTCGATATTTAATTTCGCTTTAGGATAAATAAAGTATTTTTGAAATGAATTGAATTTCAAGCTATGATACAGTCATAAGAAGTAAGGAAAAGGGCAACTCAGGGCAATTAATATGCCATATCCAACCCTGTACAGTGCCGAACACTCAGACAGTAACCCTAAGATGAATATCCATAATATCCGTTTCCTCAGACAGCACACAGCTAAAAGAATCATCAACAGTTGATAAGACCACGTGGACAAGGAATGACTTTAGGGAATCTGTCAGAGGTGTGTCTAAGTTGTGTTCACTTTTCTGGGAGTTGAGGCATCTGGGATGGATGATCTGTAATACTGAGGCCAGTATTAGACCTTTTTTTCCAGCTCTAGTGACCTTTATTTGATAGTGGTTAGACAGGAAAGCAGTTTGAGAAAAATGTGGAAGACACGTGGCAGAGGTCAACGGGCCAGGACTCGAACCTGTGACGACATCAAGGACTGGCCTCTGCATATGGGTCGCATGTTTTACCCTGCACCATCACCGCGGCCCTATTACAGATCTTTGTTGGAAAACCAGGAGCAAAGCAGAAAAGGTGCGTCCAATCTGTTGCCAGCAACAAGCCAGGTTGTCTGAACATATTGGGTTGCATCACCCTTGTGAAAACTCAGCATCTTTCCTACACAAGTTCCTAAGGGATTGCTGATAAAGAGGAGGTTTTTGTTGTTGGACGATTCAGTCACCAATAGAAAAAGTTCACGAATCTGGATGAAAATTTTACCTGAAACTTTGTGTGGATTGATATAGTCAGTTTAAGTTTTTGAAGCAATAATAAAAACATTAAGTAGGAAAAAGTTGAGTCAAAAAAAACAAAACAAATGAAATGTATTATCAAATGGATAGTCATTAATAATGACATGAAACATCTTGTGTTTAATTTCTTAATTTCTATTTTTTTCACTCTACTCCAATTTTTTCTAGTGTGCAAACTAAGTGAATTAGGGGAACACTGTGGAGCTCTGAACTGTTGTAAACTTCTCCAAATTTCTTGACAGAAACAAAATGACTTACAAGAAAACTTGACTGGAAATGGTTGTGCAATCTTATGCAAGAGATCTTATGTCTCAAAGCTGTGCAAAAGTCTCAAACCACCCCCTAATTTTGCAAAGTGCAAATCATTAGTTTCTGATCTCTTTAACCTATTTCAAAATGACTTTTTTATTCAAAAGTCCATTATTTGATTGTAGACCCTAGTAAATGGAGTAAGGGTGAGTGCTTAAAGCTGCAGGAAGTTTCCAGCATGGAGGCAAAAAGCTAATAGCGCTGTTAGCCGATTGTTTTCAGTTGTTTTCTGCCAACAAGGAATCCCCAACTAAACTCCAGCTGATTTCAGATTTGTGCAGTTACCAAGGCAACATTTGCGCCGTCAGAGGAGAGTCCTAACCCGCAGCAGGTCAGAGGAAACGCCCGCAGCTCATTCATCCACTGACCGTTAGCCAGCTAGCTCTTAGCTTCCAACTGTTAGGAGCCGCTCAAACGTAGCTTTAAATGCTTCACTGTGGCCTATATAGCCCACAGGACACCTTCAAACTCGCACAAGGAGCAACCCTCCACAGCTGAAAAAATACTTCGTGACACCAACCGTTATGGCTAACTCTGCTCGGTCCTACCTGTGGAAGTGACAGCAGCAGCTCCTTTTCTGATCCGGATCCAACGTTGAACGAGCTAAGCTTCTGATTGGACCAGTGTTTCGGGCCCAAAGTAAGCTGAGCTTCTGATTGGAGCAACTGAGACGGTCGACGTCTAGATGGACTTCTAGCATTCTGATTGGTTAGTAGAGCAACTGTGTTGAACTTGCTTGGAAAGCTGCATTCGCTGGAACACAAACTAGAATATTTTCCCCTTTCCTCAGACTAGCAACTCTGGGAGCAAACAAATATTCAGTCTTTTCTTGCGTTTATAGATAAGTCCCTTTGCTCACTAGTCTTTGTAGAACAATAAACTAAACTCGACGGAAGGAAACTGAATATAATTCTTTCTACATACCCGTTCCCAAAGTACATGAAACGCAACTGTGCATGTACATTTTTAAAGTCCCGCCCGTCACTCATTGCTATTGGATGCTCGCTTTTAGAAGAATAAACTGCACCATAAATGGTCATTTGTTTGCTAATGTGATTGGCTAAATGACAAATCAGCTAAAAAGATGTATTTACTGTGTGGAAAAAGTAAAAGAAAGTGCACATATATATAAAAAACAACAAAAAAAAATTAGTATGAATTTCAGTTAGGATGCTTAGTCATTTTTGTCCAGTCCATAGGGGCCAGTATTGACACTTGCTGAATGCACATATATGGAATGTATTTTTTTACTGATTTATATTCAAATGATGCATATTTTACTCTACAAATACTCCAATCAAGCTTTTACAAAATGGTTCTGGGAGCAAACTGACCAGTTGTCAGTCCATTATTACACTGTCCAAATATAGTCTCCTATTAATAGTCTAACCTCAAAGGCCTCCATGTTTTCTGTCTTGAATCTCTGCAGAGAGGCTGAGAGGAGAACGTGTGCTCGTCTTGAGTGTTTTTAGACTTCCAGGTGAGTTTTTTCAGAGGAAAAGAAAAGAATTGTGGACTTTGGCCTTTTCTGATATTTAGCAACCTTAGTGCAGCCACAAGTTTTGTGGCAAAGAGCCACACAACTCTTTATGGCTCTTTGCAGCCACAAAGAGAAACAATAACAAAATTACTTAATGCCTTATATTCATATCTTTTGTGGTTTGTCTCAGCCTTTTGCAGCATGGATGACTTCCAGCAGTCTGAGCAGGACTTCTACCAATCGGGATATTACATTGATGACCAGGGCCGTGCTGTGGCTTATTACGACACTGAGTAAGTGCATCAGTTGGCGATCTGGATGGTTATTGGAGTTAATCTAACCCAGAGTCACAGAATAACCAAGATATTCAGAGGTTAAAGCTTCAGTCACGTTCTTCGATACATAAAGCTAACAGCTTTAAAATGCATAGTCTTTTAAACAAGTTAAATGTTATGTAAAAAACAACATAATTTCCTGGAGCAAAATAACCTTATAAAGAAACCTTGTGTAACACTCAAGGAAGTTAAATCAATATTGGATTTTAGTTCTACTTCAAAACATACTTTAAATATAATTGATGTTTTTATGATGATGACTATCCAGTAGTGCACAAAATGCAAACAATGTGGACCCTTACATGGAACAGCAGTACCCTGGAGAGATCTACCAGCAAACCATCCATTCCACTAGAACTGAGTACCTAGAGGAGGAACCTCCACTTCTTGTTGGTAATAGGCATTGTTTTGCATCTAGATCATATGAACACAAATCTAGTTGACTGAACAGATTTACTTGTTTTCTGTGCTGTGGTCAACATTTCCTCAAATTGGTGTGCATTTCTCCAGAACTGGGAGTTGATTTTGATCATATGTGGCAGAAGACCCTCACAGTTCTGAACCCTTTGAAGCCTGCAGATGGCAGCATTATGAACGAGACCGATCTGACAGGTCCCATCCTCTTCTCCATCGCTCTGGGCGTCACTTTAATGATGGTGAGTGCGATTCTTGTGATGCGAAGGTCTCTGCACTTTGACCTTTATAATGGAGTTGTAGTTCTAACCTCTAAACTCTTTCCAACAAAGGCAGGTAAAGTTCACTTTGGTTACGTATATGGGATCAGTGCCATCGCCTGCATTGGTATGTACACCCTGCTGAGTCTGATGAGCCCCCTGGGAGTTTCGTATGGCTGTGTGGCTAGTGTCCTGGGGTACTGCCTCCTACCTATAGTGGCCCTATCTGCGTTTGCTGTTTTCTACTCCTTGCAGTAAGGCAATCTAGTAGTTTGTCTAGACTTGATTTATTTAGGTATTTGAGGATGAAAGCTGAACTTTTGTATTTTAACTTTCATGGTTTTGTTTTCTCAGAGGCATCCTGGGAATAGTCCTGGCTCTGATGGCCATTTGTTGGTGCAGCTTCTCAGCCTCCAAGATCTTTATCTCCACCCTGGCAATGCAGGAGCAGCAGCTGTTGGTGTTCTACCCTTGTGCTCTGTTGTATGGACTTTTCACACTGCTCACTGTCTTTTAGCATCCAGTTGATCAAATCCAACTTCTCATTTCCATATACAAGCCCCCTGTCTGTGATTCCTGCATTTAATGAATGCCTCTGGAAGAGTGAATGCTGTTAGATATTTGCCCTCAAACACAGAAGTAAATGAGTGTGAAGATTTTTGTTTTGTTTCTCCAAAACAAAATACTCAGTACTTGGTTTTCAAATGTCTGCATAGTTAAGAGAGAGTCTGCTAATATGAAAAGCCATTAATCCCAGTACAAACATTCAGCGAGCACCAAAGCAACCATTCTTCTTTGTTGCAGGAGGGGGCGCTAAGCCTCCACAAATTGATGAAGTTATGCTGTTCTTGATGTACAGAGAACGTGCTTTTTCTTCGCCCTTAACATGTGCAGCAGTGTTTAGAAAGTTTATGGAAACAGGTCGAATTTTCGGCTTTCAGTTGTTTCTTGTGAGGACGTTCCAGCTTAATCAGGTTTGTGTCAGAGATATCACTAATTAGAATAATATTCTTGTCTCATTTACTTTGTTGTGCAAGTGTAAGTGTTGCATGATCTCACAGCTCTGAGTCAGTAAAAAATGAGAAATATTTTAGCTTTCTTTGGGACAAAATGGCACAAAAGATGAAAAATGGTTGACCTACAGATGTGTGAAGGTACTACTGATATTGAGGTGTGTAAAGAAAACTTGGTATGATCAATAAGAAACTGTATTGATCACAAACATTGACTATTGAGTTTCTTAAAGTCTGAGGTTCAGAAAATAAATGCAACATGAGTATCATCAGTTACCAAATTACTTAAAAGTGCCATTGACAAGAAAACAGTGGGAACAAGTAGAAAATGTGACTCTTAAAAAAAAAGTCTGAGTTTGTTGCAGGTTTATCGAATCTGCTGTAAAGTATGAATTCACCTAACAGGTTTAATCTAAAAGTTCCTATATTTCCATCAAAAAGGAAACATTTAACAGAATTCTTAAAGTAACAAATCATTTTCACATCATATTTAAGTTGCATAATTTGACTGTGATGGCTTCAGACTCTGTGATGTTCTGCAGACAACTCAGTTGAGGGCTGGAGGGAATAGAGAGAAACAAGGGGGAGGCAGGGTGTGGAGCTCCATACAGTTTGCTGTGATTTTAACAGTGACTAACTTCTAAAGGACCCCCAGTCAGGTGGGTCCTTTGCATAGATAATGCATGGATCTCTATCCATGCATTATCTATCCCCACTTATACTTACATGACCTTGAGGGACTGGGTATCTCCAGAAGCCATTGGGCGAGAGTCAGGATTCAACCTGGGCAGGTCTGTCTTGGGGCTATGTTTTGACAGGACAAACTATGCTGCTTGCACACACTCATTCCTAATGGCAATTTAGACTGAGTCACTCCTAACAGTCTTGTTTTTGGTCTGTGGGAGGAGGCCAGACTACCCAGAGATAACCAATGCATGCATAGGGATAATATATGAACACCCCAGGTTGGGATTTGCCTGGGATAAGTTAGGATGTTTAAATGTTTTAAGCCTGTGTATTCTTGACTTAACTTTACTTAGAGGGGGCTTTAAAAGTAAATCTTATTTCCATCAGACTCACTTGGCCCGGATTATTAAGAGAGTTTCCTCCCGGACGACATGACCTAAAGTGTGGTTCTAACCTAAGCCCTAACTCAACCCTTCAATTGATGTATCCCTCTGCTGACCTGTTGTCAAAATACTTGATCCTATATCCTCAGTCTGAACTGAGGAAAAGCACACATTTAACTGAAGTGATGGCATAAACAACAGCCACGGATTGTGTTTATATTAGTGAGCACAACCTCCCTTCCTTACGGAGGCGATATATGTGAGGGAACATGTGTGCATGTTTGACAGAAAACAGAGGGAAAAGAGAGGACAATCCCACGGTGGGACTGTGAGGAGCAAGCCCGCTCTTTCTTCTCCTAACTGTTTGGATTGGTTAAAGCAAACAAATCCCTCCGGCCAAGCAGTAGGCTCAAGACAAGCGCTCCCCGGGCCCCGCACAGTCCTCTCGCTACTTTACACTAAACTCTTCCAGATGATTTATGAGCTCTTGCTTCTTAGAGGCTCTTTGCTGCTCACCTTTCATTCAGCAAAGCTCGGCTGACGGGGATCTGCACTTGGCGCGCTGGAAGCCGTCATTAACCAGGGAGATCTGTTTTAACTCGCGTCCTCCCTGCAGCGTTTTATAGTGTTTAAGGATGTAATATGGATTAGCAATGTTTGCTGTACTTCCTGCTTGTACAGTCTGTTGTCTGTAGGTAGAGATGAAACTTGAAGGTTTCATAAGAAGTCTCATCGCTCTTGTGTTTCCCTGTGAATGACCACACATTCAGGTCCGTGAATGATCACAGATGCGACCAAAGGCCAGGTCCTTCATTTATAAGGAGTTTTACTTCACTGTGTAATCAAGTTGGAGAAGATTTCGAGCGTACTACCTCTATGATCTTACTTTTTTGTGTTTTGTTCTCATTATTCCTGTCTTTGTTGGATCCCCATATTCCATTTTCATCATAAGGATTACCAACCTTGTTTCGATTTCTTTGCTTATTTCTGACAGGCATTCACTATATTTATGCAGTTAAAAAATGAAAAAAATTTTTAGAAGGTGCGATTTTGTGTGTGTGTGTGTGCTGCTGTAAAATGATCTAGATGTCCGCACAGAAAAAAAGGCGTCTTTGGATGAGATGATCAACTTGACTCTCTATATCAGTGCTGTCCAAAGCCAGTCCTCAAATATTTCTTAAATATTTCTTTAGTGTAACTGTAGCATAACTGATTTAAGTGGATGGGTCACTACAAGACCTTTGCAGAACTTGCTGACAACTGACCAGCTGTGTAGGGAATTCATTCATTTGAATCTTCTGGGTTGAATCAGGGACACATCTCAACACGGACCTGGGACCACAATTCACACGATGCTGTGGAAAAGGAAAGCCATAGCATGGTTTGAACCACATGTGGTTTAAACATAGGTTCGGGAAAAGGGCCACACCTCAACCACACTTCTAATTACTTAGCAATCTACCCATACTAAGTTCAACCATCCTTCACTTTCCGTTATGTTCGTTCAAACCAACCCTCCGTTATCCACATCCGGACATCATCTTATCCCTATTTATTCTCTTCATCCCATCTCGGTCATCCTTACTTTAAATTTTCATTCTTCATTTGCTCCTCCTTGTTCAAGATTCCGTTTGCAGAGGTCCTAAGTTATACAGGGAAAGAGCTCATTCCTGAAGACACCATCCCCACACTGAGATTCCTCCTCCCAAGTCTTCATCAATAAGTCTCCCCATACGACCCATCCACTCGACCCCTTTCTTCAATAAACCTTCAAAGTATTTTTATTGTGTCCTGGTCCTTGCTAGTGAAGGATTATTAACTGTCTGGCTGGCCCTGCTATCAGCCTCAGCCTCACTTTAGAGCTGCGGTTTGGTTCTCTTCATCTTGCGACTCTTTTCTGTTTATTCGGTGTCTTCAGTGCAGTTACCTTTTTTATTACCGGGGTCTCTTGTGGTCGGGCAACTTAACAATTTTGAGAAGTGATTACTTAAGTCAGGACCCACAAAATAACGAGTCCTTTAACTTTTACACCCAAAGATCACTTTTGTGCTGACCTTTTCTGGGCAATGACAATCTTTGGCATCTTTGTCTAGTTCTTCGTAGGAATCTGATTTCATTGTATTGCACTCAGAAATGCTCCTCATTAATTAAATTAAAACCTGTGAATACAGTTTTGTTGTTTTAAGAATCGTTGCAGGTGAAATGTGGCACAATCCTTCTGTAATGCAAATAAATGGTTCATATCTCATAATTGGGATGATCTTGAGACTATATTTTGCTTTCTTCAGATCCACCAACTCTGTAGCAATCTTTTCTTACATGAAGCCAAACTGTTGCTAAGTGGTCATCTCCTTTCTTCTTAACTAAGTTTTGGCAACGCTTTCCAACGTTGTACTGAGGGTTCCAATTATTTGACATTTTTAAGGTTTTTATTTCTTCTTTCATAAAATATAATTTAAACAATCAATACCCTTGCAAACCACATCTGTAAAGAGCTTCATGAAGCGTATATGGTTTGAATTTTCTAAATGTAGAGGAGCACATTTTAACAGCAAGCCTAAAAATGGATGACATTCACTTTCTTTAGTTTTGGAGATGATGGAATCTGACTTTGGTTGTCAAACTGATGTATGTTGGCTGATGGCTGTCAGCTGTAAAGTGAATTATGGCATCAGGCAAAAAGAAAAGAAAAACACATTTCCACATCACTTGCTAGGGAGTTATGAAGCTAATTTTAGAGGTGCTTGGAAAACAAGCCCAGGTATATCATTAAAAAAAAAAAAAGTAGACTTCGAGGGAAGGTTGAAAAGTTCATTTTGGTGAATTGAGGAGCCAAACTAAACACCTAGGTTGTTTTCCTCCCTCTTGCTGCAGCATTGGTCATGGTCCAGCTGGTGTTAGGAAAGAAGATGAAAGAAGCTGATAAAAAAGGAAAAACCTGGCATGCTGCTGCTGAAAGTGTCAGAATCAAGACCTATTAGTGCTTCAAATCATTCAGTGAAAGTTTGAGATTTAAGGGATCATACTGGCGGAAGCCTGGACACAGAAACATTGAAACCTCCTCTGTCTCCTGTAAATCTCGGGCTGTCGGGTGAAAATGCAGCTGGAGGAAGTTTAAAATAGCTGATCTTACTTCCAGGGTCCAAAAATCTTGTTTTTTGGTTTAATGTGTCTAGATCCAAACATGAGAGATCATGAAAATGTACAGTAGCAGCAACATGGAGCATAAGGATGAAGAAATTTAAACCATTTCTTCCCTGGATTATCTTGCAAATTGTTCTGGCTTGGAGCTCCAATAAGTATGGGGGAGTATTACATGTTTCAAAGAGACATGACTGCAGAAACATAAAACTCCTTAAATCACAAACAACTACTCGCCTGAGGCCTATTTCTTCCAGACACTCAACCCTGACATCTTGATTTAAAACTATAATCTTCCCTGGCATTCTTCCAAAATGTTCATTACCTATTCTCATTTGTATGCAGAATTCCTTCATTTAGAGCAGTACAGTAAGTCTACATTCAGTTTGAAGATTTCTATATTTAAAATCACAATGAGAAAACTGGTTTAGTTGACATTTTGAACAGCGCTGAAAGTCACACTTTGATCACATCAAACATTCTCCACAAGAACGCAATTTATTTATCAGTAATGCAGCTTGTATGACCAGGGTTCTAAGTATCCACCAGTGCCTACAATTAAGCTTAAATTTATGCATGACTTCAGCAGGTCTCTTGAACACGTACCCCAAGAGAAATGGAATTGTTTTGTTGAAAACCATCAGAGAAAAATCCTTACTCAATGTTGTGCTAGGGCTGCAACCAACATCCAGATAAGAAACAGGTCAGTATTGCTCGGAGATAATCGGGTGTAGTTGTAGGTCTAAAAATCAAGTTGTATGATTGATTATAACACCGAAGTGCATGATGTCTCACAATTTCTATCCTTGATCGCATTCTCAACATAAAATAGAAAACAGCCCCTTAAGCCCTTGTACTCTATTGCCTCAAGTTCACCTGAAATTCCTTTAGTCTTATTAAAGTCAAGATGATGTATGTCTTCCACTAATGCCTGCTGACTATTCCAAGTACCACTCATAAATATTGCATATTTACACAATAAATACATACATTATAGTCTACTTTATGTGTTCTTTTAAAAATTTATTACCTCTGCATAACAATTTCTTAAGTAAATATACAATTAATGGGCTGCAGGCTTAAAAGCTTAGACAAGACTATTATTGACAAATTATTTTTTTAATCTTTATCACATTGCGGCTCCATGCCGGTGAGATAGTGCTGTTCCTTCCACACCTGAGCAGACAGTTGTCTGTATTTCTCCTGGTAATGTATGGCCTACAGGTGTTGACAAGGCACCTTGACCCTACATCTTCTTTGAGGTGAATGAGGTTGTGACTACATGCAACTACATTCCTTATATATCTGAGATATATCTCAGACGTTTATCCATTTTAAAATATAAAAGTTGATGTTCCCATATATTGTTGTCTGGATTTGCTTCACAATAAGTTGTTGTTCTGTCACTTTAGGATGTATCCCAAGTCCAACACACTTGATTTAAATGGCAATCACCTCACCATCATCCACTCAAGTTCCGGAGTCGTGCTCATGACCTAAAAGTTACAGGAGTGGAGTTTGACACCTGTTTCCCAGAGGAAGCCATTTTCTGGCATTTACATTGAAGAACTAGATCTGGAACAATAATTCAGAGCCCCTCCTTTCATCTTTCATTCAAAGACTGGAGTAACTCCCTCTTTACTACAGACAAACTGTTGATCTATCTGCTGCTTTTCCAATATACTTAAATTCATCTAACTGAAGAAGAGACTTTCCTTATAGCTGAAGGGACTATTTTATATTTTCCAGTTACTTAGCATTGAATAGAATAATAATAGGACTGGGTTCTTGGTCAGTTTCAACACGAGACAAAAAATTATGTTAAAAAAGAAGGGGGGGCGGGAAGTAAAATTACAAATAAAGTAATTACTGAAGATCTACTTGCCAAAATCCAAAAGATGCAAAAAAACTAAAAGTTTTATAAAACTCAGTGTATGAATTAAGGAGCAAGGCCTTCCAACAGAAGCTCAGAAACAAACAGACATAGTGCTCCTTTAATTGATCCATTATGTGTTGGATAAGGAGCCTGACTGAAATACTCAGATCTAAAGTAGCATTCAAGGACCTATCAATATTACAGTGCCCATTAAGAACATCAGATTCTGTAATTACACTAATTGGAGTCATTTGTAAAACAAATAGACTGGAGCTGCTTAAAAAGTGGCCCAGGAGCATTGTGTGTGAGATGAAATTGATAAAGTGGCTGCCTTTGTGTTCCTACTTCGTTTTCCAGCTCACCATAAATGATCCAGAAAATGTCCTAATGAACAATACAGGTGGGAAAGTCATGAATCCTGGAGGTCCCGCTACCATTTGGTTAAAAAAAAACAAAAAAAAAAACTGCTGTTTTCGGGTGACTTGGAGAGCAAACATTCCCAGCTAATGACCGGTTTTTAGAGCAACCGGTATGGCTGAATGACGCCTAACTAACCTGCTGGGGGAAAACTGATATCTGAAATGCGACCCTCCACAGGCAAAACCTCTCCAAACCTCCAGAGGTGTGTATAGATGTGGGAGGCTGCTAATGAAGCAAGTAAATAAGAATTATTCTGTTATGTGCACCTGCATAAAAAGCGTGGGCCAGTCCAACCTGGCTGCTTCTGGAGAATTTAAGAGGGAACAAACCAGCTAGGTGCTCCTGATCAAATGTATAGATTGAACAACCATCATCTATGTGACCACCTCTATAAAAAGAGGAGTTTGAACAGTGTGGAAAAACATCAGCAATGACAACAGAGAAGCAACTGTTGCTGTTGATTGATATCCAAAGTATTTAACGTCCATTTTTTACAGAAAGAAATATTTTAAAATGTTCAAGAAAGCTGTCAGTCTTCACAGGAATGGACATCCCAGCAATGTTATCTCAAGGTTAACACATAAATTGCAGAGAAAGTATTAAAAAAATCTACAGGCCTCCAACTTCTAGTAAAACTCAGGGCACTCATTACTACAGCTCTGTTAGAAAGGTTACATTAGAAACATTTGATCTTAGGAATTTATTAAAAGAAGAACTGAAACAGAGATTCTAGCACCTGACACAAGATGCTGCAAACAATCCACTATGTTAATGGATACAAACATTTCCATAAACATAGAAAGCATTTTGACATTTCAACACCACAACTAAAAGTTAAGGAATTGTAACCAAGGCATTGATTATCTTTCAGCTTCAGTTATTACCCTGCTAAAAAAACAACAACAAAAAACGTGAACGTCTCAGACGGTTCTCAAGTCGTTATGCCCACCATGACTTCACTGATGTCCCACAGTTTCGATGCCACTTCCTGATCTGTGGCCTTATCCAGAAGTTCCATAGGCTTACAATCTGCAAAGCACTTTCCCTGCACACCGTCAACATCCGGGCTGGAGGCCAAATACACTGAAGTCTGAGCTCCTTCCTCCGGGCTTTTAAACAAGCCCCGGGAGATCAGGTTAAAAAGGGGCTTTGCTAAAACCGGAATGTGCACATGCCGTCCCAGGTTAGTCCTCACGATGCCTGGAGTCAGAGCATTCGCTGTTACTCCACTGCCCTCCAGACGGCGGGCCAGCTCGCAGGTGAACAACAGGTTGGCCAGTTTGCTGCGACTGTAGGCAAAGGCCTTGTCGTAGAACTGCTCACTGTTCAGGTCTTCAAAGTTAATGTCACCGTGTTTGTAAAGCTTGGAGGAGACCACCACGATGCGGCTGGGCGCCGAGCGTTTCAGGAGGTCCATCAACAGGTGGGTAAGCAGGAAGTGACCGAGGTGGTTGACCCCGAACTGCATCTCGAAGCCGTCCTCTGTTTTGGTGTAAGGACACTGGTAGACTCCAGCGTTGTTGATCAGAACATGTAGCAGAGGTTCCTCCTGTTTAACAGCGCAAAGGAGAAACTCAGTGCATTTATGCTTTTCAAAACTAATGAACTCCACAAACGTAGAGCCTCAAAGCCAAAGGAAGCAGATGCATAGATTTCAAAATCTTTTACTGGTGAAAATCTATTACTTGTGTAATTTGTATTTAGACTCAATTTTTTTTCTCTGTTTTTATTAGCAGAATAGCTAAAGCTCAGTGAGGTTCTACAGAATGAATGTCATATGGCTTGAGAACTACCGCAATTGATTTGTTTTAAAATTTACCATACAACTTCAGTAAATCCTGAAGACAAATAGCTATATTAATGCAATATATGAATACATGTGACATGATGGGAGTCTGGTGTGTAACTAAGCAATGCAAGTTTCTGGAAAGTGGATGAAATAAGAAAGTTGTTATTTTTGTTGTTTTTGTTTTGCTTTTATTATTTTTTTGTCTGGAATCTGTGAGAATAGTGTCTTGTTAAGTGAGATTTTATTTGTAAATAGTGTAATTGTAATTTAGGAAGAATTAGAAAAAAAAAAAAAAAAACTATCACATTTTTTATAATGCCTTTGGGTAGAATAAATTACTTGTTGAATGCAATTTATTTTAGACTCATGTTTTGCGGACTGGACATTTGAAACAAGTATTCAACAAATAATAATAAAAAAACAATAATAATGATAAACCTCAGTTTTTAATTCAACCTAAACTATTATCCTCCACAGAAACGTACAAAGATGTGTCTGATGAAACCCGGGTAATTATCAACAATCTATTTACCTTTATAATGTCTTCACAGAAGGAGCGCACAGACCTCAAGGAGGCCAGGTCCAGCTGTTTGACCATGACCTGCCTGCTGTCTGCCCCGGTCTCCTGCCGGATGTCCTGGGCAGCCTCCTCAGCCCTGGTTTGGTCCCGACAGGCCATTATCACCCGGCCCTGGAGCTTCACAATCGCCGCTGCTGTAGCTTTCCCGATCCCGCTGTTCGCTCCCGTCACTATCACAGTCTTCCCCTGCATCATGCTAGCTGGCAAAGCCTGTTTACAGAGCTGCTGCTACAGTTAGCATCACGTGACAATAACAAGGAAGAAAGACCCCACTACCCAGAATTCTCATGATGCATAGTTGGCCATTAAAAAGCCGGGAGTAAAATCTGTTTGATTTTGAAGATGACATTTATATCACTTGGACGTGATATTTAATACAGACGTTTTAAAATCATTATTCAAAATCAGTTTCAACTCTTTGTATTTGTTCTAGACGAATAGTCACAAAGGTATTTGCAAATGTGCAATTACATCTAACTGCTGTTGCTAATTACTGCTCAGACTTAAACTTGGATCTGAATTAGTCCTGGAGAAAGGGCAGAAAAAAAATATAATTATAAAGTTAATGACAATAACTAAGATGCCTGCCTATATTTGTCCCTTCATTTGTAAACCTATAAGAGAAAAAATATTCATTCAATAAAAATATGATTTCTTATTTTTATTTATTTATTGGAACAATCAGCAAGTGGTCACTTCATTGTGACACAAGTGCACAAAATTGCTAAGTAACTTTAATTTCTTGTCCCAGACCACTTTACGTATTGGAATGGAAGCAACAATCTAACCCACTTATTAAAGGGGTGGAGGAGAGTGTTATGTCAGGTTGTAATATTAATCCCTCATCAAAAACATAGGGTGTTTATTTGATTCTTTCATGCATGTTTGAGAAATCCTTGAAGCTTCCATGGCAGTGACTCAGGAGTGCCTAAGCACTCGCTCATATAAAGCATCACCTATTTCCACACAGTTTCTCTTTGGAGCTGCCATCTCCAGCTGAGCTTCTGCCTCACAGAACACAGCGTCATCCCCACTCAGTTCCTCCAGACTAGCGGCAGGAGGAATTAGCAAACATCTGGGAGAACTGCAAGTTTTCTGAGCTTGTCATGTGAAGTACCTCTCAAACCAAAGCCTGTAAAAACAGCATTCAATCACATCAACACCATTCCAGGTCAGTGGAGAAGTTTTATCCATACTTCTTTAGAAAGTGAACTTTAGAGGATAACAAAATTAAAGTGAAAACAAAACAAAGGTAACGACTCAAGGTTTTATGCAGGTTTTTCGGGGAATTTGTGTAAACTGCATGTTCTTAAAGGGTATGAACTGTTAGGAAAATGGTATTGACCCTCATAGTCATTTTTAAATGTAATTTCCTCTATTGCTAAATGTTTATGCTTGACCATCTCAAATAGCAACCAAACCCTGTTACATATAAAATGACAGCTGTACGCAGCTTCCAATAGCTTTTTGTGAACTTTTAACTTGATCTCATAAATTCCGTCATCAAACTGTTCAGTTGTCACTATGTGTCATGAATATATAGTTTCATTTACAAGCTGTTAAAGGGTGTGAATCAGTCTGACTCTGGTCAGATGGTCTCTAGTGTCTCACATTATGGATTGTTGCTCTGACAGACCTTAAAAGGCACTGTGGTGACCTGTGTTATGATTTGGCTCCTTATAAATGAACTGAGATGAGGAAGTTGAAGACGTGGTGATGTTCATAGACAGATGTGAACATGAGTCTGTTGGGTTAAAGATTACTGTCTGTCCACAAACCATGTTGAATACCCTGCATTTATGCTGCACTGAGGATCCATATTCACAGAGTATGAGAGACTCACCACATTGACATGCTACTGAAAAACCTCATATTATTCTCACTGGATTCTCAGATTTCCTAAATAAATCAATGAAAACCTTTAGAGACCCCAGTGGCCTCATGCCAAGAGAAACATAGATTCAAACCCCTCCACTTCCATCGCTGGTACCGAGGCCGAGCCTGTCGTGGTTGGTTTCACAGTTGGGGCTCCACCAGCAGCAATAATGTGGTAATAACATCTGTAACATCTGGAAAGCATTGGAGCAAAAGCCGAGGTTGTAGCAGACAAATGAGCCTGGTTCCAGCAGCTGAGAGGGAAAGCAGCTCTGCTTTGCAGCTTCCCATCACTCCAGTAGCTGCTGCGCAGCTGCCTATGGAGAAAAATAACTGCTGCATGCTTGGACAAACTATGGGGAGAAAATGAGCATATTTATGAGTGCACAGAGGAACTAAACAAAGCAACAGTGCAAAGGGGGATCTTATTGAGGGGAATGGTTTAAAGGCCACACTGATGCTTAAGAAATAGGATAAGATTATGATTTTCCATCTCAGTCTTAGTTGTTAATAAACAGAAAAGTTCAAGTTCAGTCTCCAGCACTAACAGTGAGCGGTCTGTTTACACCGATTCTCTACCATTTCCTGAACAAATGCGAGATGATCTGGTAAAATCCCATTTCAGCCCAGCCTTAATGCCTCTGATCAAAGCAGTCCTTTTCAGGTGCTGAGGAGAAAGCATTCCATCCCTCAATCAGTCCTCCCATGCTTTATTTGCTTTATTCTGCAGCCTTGTGGCATACTAATTAATCCTGATTAACTGTACAGGAGGTTATTAGCGGCAATTTTGAGGCTAATTAGGCTAATTTTACTTATCCGTCCATCCATGCTCTGCTGTTTACCCAAATCTGGGTAGCAACTGCTAATGGCGAGCTCTCCAGCTCCTGACACTGAAAGCTTCACATTTTTGATTGAGAACTCTGTTCACCCTAAAGCTGTTGCTACAAGGTTGGCTTATTGAGCTCCATCATTCACCAAAATGGCAAAAGGTTTCTTTTATATAATTTAACAAAAAATATCAGGCTGAAACTTACACTTATAATGCACATTTATTCTAAAAATGTGCATTATAAGTGTGTTTTTTTTCTCTCTCTCTCTTTTAACGTTTTAAAAAGCCAAACCATTTTAATCCCTTTTTCAGCAACAAGGTACTGGTCTGACATCATGTCTATTGTCCCTAAGGACTTCTGGAAAAGGTTGGTCTACTGGAAGACAGTCAAATTAAATTTCAGGATGTTCCATATAAGGTCCTGCTGGTGTTCACTTGGTTATGATACAGGCTCCTGGTTTTGCTGTTCTGAGGTAGGAATATTTTATCTTAAAAACTGTAACGGTAGTCTTATATAAATAGAACTAATTTGCACTAAATTTGTTTTCAATGTAAGATATCTGTGTGACTTGAAGAAGTCTTTACCCAAGTTGACAGCTAAAGCTCTCCCCAACTAACATTTTCAACTTGAAAATGCGATGCATATCCGTCCAGGGTTCGTTTTACTCCGTCTTTATTTTCAACTCCACCAGCAAGGAAAAAAAAAAAAAAGAAAAAGAGATGAACTCATGTAAGAGCTTTCAGACTGGGTTGTTCTAACATTAAGTTGAAGAAGACGACAGGCAGTGTTTATTATCTTTTCTTGACAAATGAGCAGATTGTCATAATGATAACTGAAGATTTCAGGCCAGAAGATGACATTTTAAATAAATCTTTATGTTTTGAGTTTCGTCATCACACGAAGCTCCTCAGTAGTGACTCATTTACCTCCTCGCTCAGGTTAACATGTTTATTTATCAGAAACAATGCTCTTCGGCTTCCAGCACATCAGCAGCAAGTCTCGTTCTCCCTCCGTCAAACCCTTTCTTTTTTTTTTTTTCTTTCCAAACATAGCAACAGCAGAGTCCTCACATTCCCACGTTCAAATCCATGTTTTCACACAAGGAGGAAAAAAAAAAATAACTAAACAATTAAAGAACTATCTATCATCCAGCTAATAAAAAACAGCTTTAACTGACATAATGTATGGCCTGGACGACAGCAGCAGTCCCAGCGTGTCACTCGGCTGAGCCAAGACTCTGCTTTGATAAATGGAGGCCGGTGCTCAATGCGGAGGTGAAGAAACGGGGCCAGGTCCATCTCAGTGGTGAAGCTCAACATATACAGCCCGGTGCTCCCTATATACCTCCATCTGCAGGCAACTCTGAACCCGCTGCGCCCCTTCAGGTGTCCGACACACGCGTCTCCAAGGTGTCAGAGGCAGAAATGTGTCAAAATTACATATTTCCATCGTTATTATAGGCTACAAGATCTCAGCTGTCATGTTTCTTTAAAGCCTTGTCGAAGTTCAGCGTGAGACACTGCAGCTAATATTTGGCTGTGCTTGACGACTTACACAAGTAAACAAAAGGATCCCCGTGTAGAAATATCGCTTGGAGAAAGTTTTTCTCAGTGTTTAACTTACTTTGAAAAACACAGATCTTCACAAACGAAAACTTTGATCTAATTTGAGAAAATTCCAGAGTTGGCCTGCATTATCCTCCAGCAGTCCAGGAAGCTTAACTATAGGGACAGTAAAAGAAAACCTGAGCCACCATAACTTTAAGCTCTACTAAAACAAAAAGTTTAAAGCCCAGTCGATGGACAAAGTCTTGGAGCTGGTTCCACTGGAGAGGAGCCTGATACCTATAAACCACCAGTGCATTTTTCTTGTAAGAGCCAAGTATCCCGTTGGGAACATGGGGAACAATCAGTTCTTCGATTTGAGATGGAGCTTATTTATTCAGAAATTTATATCTAAGCAAAAAACATTTTAAAATATGTTATCTGACAGGGACCTTGTGAAGAGAAGCTAAAATTAGACATTTTTAATCTCACATTTGTATTTTTCTTCCTGTATTTTTGATTATCAAAAGTTATTTCATTGAATTTATGTCCTCGCCTATATTAAAGAATTACAGCAGTCAGGTTTAGAAGTAACAAATGTGTCAACCAGTTTGTTTTATCATCTCTCTGGAGATGAAACATTTTAATCGTATTAGAGCTGGAGGACATTTTAACGCCTTCAATAGAAGATCTCTGACTAAGCAGACTGCCTCTCTTCTAAATTTATAAGCATAAAATTTACATCAGACACATTTTTATGACATCAGACGTGCTCTGCTCTGATTTACTGAGTTGACTTTTTGGATAAACACATCTGAGCATCAGAAAATTGCTCAGATATGTTTGAACCTTGTGCAAACTCGAACTATAATGATACACCCAATATTTGTTAGTAATTTCTCATTTCTATTTTGAAAAGGGTGTGTTTTTTATGTTCAGGATATCTGACGTAGTCCATGAAAGACAGAAGTGAATAAATCTTTAACCTGGAGGAACTGATTCACTATAGGACTGCTTCTCCATTCATTACATGGAAATATTCCTGTAGTGTATGTATATTGTATTAAATGTCCATTTGCAACTGCAGCTCACCTTCACTTAGACACCATAAAAAGCTGGATAAGTTTGCTCATATATAAATAAGTTGCTAAGCATGAATTAGAAAACCATAAATTCATAATTTACAAGAATCTTGATAGTAATTTACTATCAAGGAAAAATATGCCTTATTGGCAAAGTCCAGTTGTGTTTGTGATACCAAATATTCACCATCTTCTGAAGTGGCATTTTGGTGACTAAGATATACATTTTGAATAATTTCTTCTGAAGAACCTTCTTGTTTGTGGCAAAAAGTCCTATTTATATCAAGAAGTGAGGACAGCTTCTTCTGAACTTTGTGTTTGTGCCGATATATAAGTTGTGCTTTGTGAATTAAATGTTAGGATGAAGCACAAAGCGGATAACAATTCCAAGCAAAGCCTCCCGCTCCCCAAAATCCAAGCCAACACCACCTTTAGCTGAGAAATAGTGAATCAGGGTCTCATAAGAAAAAATAATCTATATGTGCTTCAATAAATTATACAAAAGATTCAGCATCTGCACGCTTCTAAAGTTCGAGAGGTATGGAAGAATTCCAGTGTCAAAAGTATCTTTCAGTTGCAGGCTGATCGTCTCGTGTGAAACAGGCAGAGTTTCCCAGATGATTGCTCAAAGCTGTTATGTCTGCTTGCTGTGATGTTATTGAGAGCTGCTCTGCATTCTTCATTATTGCAAAATGAATCGCCTTTAAGAAAATGGGCAAATGATTATCATGTAATATCATGGGGCTTATATTTCAGTATCACTGTTTCATTCATAAACAACAACACTCCTCCACATCTGGTCTGCAGTCAGCGCCATGGGAACATGGAAATCAGCAAAAAAAAAAAACCCTCCTTTTGTAGCCAAAGAAATGTTTCACGAAATGTCAGAAAGCTCTTTTATTATCATTCCTCTTTGAAGCAAAGACTTTTTTCCTGTCACTGTGTGTGAACTCAGAAAAGCTCACAGCAGCTGTAAGGAGATTAAAATCTGCACTGCAGCCAGTTCCTGCTGAACATATACAGACATTTGTATGCACAGCTCACCTGCAGGCACCAGCGGTTTTCCGACACCCCGGCACACTTTCCCAGCCCTGTTTGTCTTCACTTCCCCACATCAGAGGTACACACTTCTTTAATGTCAGGTAAGCCTCTCGATGTGAGGCACTTACAGCCACTTCTGAGAAAGCACCAACTCCACCTACATGCATTTAGCTGATTAGTTTCCTGTGTTACACTCATTCCCAGGTTGACCCCGGCCCTTTAGAAGAGTTAAAAAATAGTTCAGATTTTTAGCCATCAGAATTTCTCCAGGGATACGCACTGACAGGCCTGACCTTGGCTACCCCTGCTGGTGATTACCATCCAGTAGGATGAGGCCTCACAAACCTCAGAGTTGACCCTATCTTATGGATGGTTTTACAGCAACAACAACAAAAAAAAAAAGATCAGCATTTGGATTTGTTGAATGCAACATGTGGTTTGATTTATTTCAATTGAACAGAACAAGACAGAGAAAGATAAGTCCTCAGAGTAAACCATCAGCGGGGGGAAAAAAGTCAATTTCTCTCTTGCGCTGAAAGTGGGGCTTAACGTTAATCACGTCTTTATTCATTGCACTTTATTGTGGTCTGTCTGGATCAACTGGGAGGAAAAAAAAAGAATAACAGTTTTTAAACTTTGTTTTGAAAGTTCGTCTGTGAACCTCTGAGGTCAGTCTACTGTCAGGAGTTACGTTTTACAGTCACGTTATTTTAACTTTTAGCTCCTTGCTGTTTCACTGTCTGGAATCCAGTGGTTCAAGTCAGGCGTTGCAACCCAACTGAATACATTTCAAAATACCAAAAGGTTTTGAGAATGAAAACATAAATCTTTGATTAAAGCAATACATTTTTGTTGGTAATAGATGAAATAACCAATATTTACACTCTTACTTAGTCACTACTCTAAACCATTGATGCTGTTGATGGATTCATGTCGCTTATGCCAAATTCTGACCCGTCCATCTGAAATCAACACTCAGCAAGATTTGACATACATGACCTTGCTAGTAGCATGTGGTAATTTGAGCTACCACTGCCTTTCTACCATCTTGAACCAGTCTGCCCATTCTCCTCTGACCTTTTACATTTTTGGCCACACAACTGGATCTTTTCTTGGCCCGTCTCTGTAAGCCTTTTAGATGTTTATATGTTCGAAAGTCCCGGAAAATTAGCTGATCCTGTAATGCACAGACCAGCCTGTCTGGTACTGATAGCAAACTCATGTTTAAAATCACATTGATTCTTGGTTAAAATTTCCAAAGTCATCTTCACCATTTATGACCTCTCTGTCTGTTGCATCACGTTTGCCACACTGACTCCAGTTTCATTCACCCTAATGACGATGCCTGAGTTGTGACATAACAGGAAGCAATTCTTATTCTAATGTTTGTAAAACAGGAGATTTTAAACCCCATGATTTCTTCAGAACTTGCTTTCCTCCTGTAAGCTCTGTGTTTAGCTAAGATTAAAGCAGGAGTGATACATTGCAATGCACTTTGCAAAGTACAATTAGAAGGATGTAATTTGCCAGCTGTGCTAATCCATCATGTGAGTCTGTACTGTCAGCCTGTGCTACGTCAGGGGCAGCTCCATTCACCCACATCCCTCCTTCTCTGCTCATTGATTTGCACTTATTACCCACTCCAGAGTCATTTTGGGGATATGTAAACAGCTTAACAGCAGGCATGTTCCTGTACGGCGAGGGATGACTGATTGTGCTCGGCTGAGTTCCATGCATCGCACAGAGCCACGGTCCGCTTGCAGCTCCCTCCTGCTCCGGTGGAACCTGTGATCAGCACACTGCAAAGTGTGGTAGCCATTTTCCACATTAACACTCTGACCCCCACGCTCACTGTTGGTTCTGATGTTAATCAGGTTTACAGGCCGCAGAGACGACTGGGGAAGGAGGTAAACAGCTTCTTGTTGTAGAAGTCCAGACTCCACAGTGCTTCATGGAGGTCTACTCAGCCACTTAGAAAGAAGATTTCATCATGATTCACAACTCTGTGGTTAGATGAGGCAGTGAAGGATGAAATATCGTAATACTGGCTGACTCCCCTGAACTGTGTATCGACTCCCTTGGCGCTGCTCTAACCAGCTCTGTTTATAACCCCTCAAAGCTTGGTTGTTTTGGCACAGCCAGTGCCTCACACACCATGAATTATAGGTTCCTACATTTTCTCTCTGGACCTCACTCACTCCATTTTAAACTGTGTCATGTAATCAGTGCACTTTGTGGCTGTCAAACTCTGACATTCCACATCTGGTGGAAGAGAAATGGCAACCAGGTTGCAACTGCTCCTCCACCAAGAGCGAAGCTCCTACGAGCCTGAGGAGAGATAACGTCTGACGTCATCTGTCGGGGTGCGGGAAGGAATTACTCGCAGTTTTGTATTCAAAAACAAAACATTACTCAAAAACAAAACAAAGTAGCAGCCACACTCATTTTACCATATTTGTTGCTACCTTTGTTTTTTTTTTTATAATTGTGAAATTCTGAATTTATTTTAGTTTTACACTGACTAAATTCTGGTTAGAGACTGAGTCAAATCTGATTTCATCCTGGTTTTGTTATAATCACAAAGTATTTATTTGGTAATCATCATCAGTCTGGATGCCTCTATAAAAAGCATTTGGCAGATTAAAGCTTTGGAGCATATGTGTGGACATCCAGTCAAATTCACCAGCAGTTTTTACCATTGAATGCTCACAGTAATCAAAGCATTGTATAGAAAATCTGCTTTTAATGAAAACAGTATGAAGGGATGACTTACTTTTGGCAAAGCCGCATTTAAATAAAACAACCTAGCATGGCGTATTAGCTCATACCATCGGTTCAAACTCTCAGACATAGAGGTGGAAATATGTTGCTTTGACATTTTTTGACCTGAGTACCTTGCAGTCTCTAAGTCGACTAACCCCTTCTGCTTACCAAATCATTTCTGTCAAATGTGAGGCGATCCTGGCGATGACATTCCAAGCCCAAGAGGATCTCTACAGTTTACTGCTGCTCCCAAGATTAAAGAGGAGTTTGTCCTATAGCAAGGTTACAAGTACATTACTAAGTATTCTGAGATTTAAGAACCTGAAACATATAAAAAGTGGAGAAAATATGTAACTCAGCTTCACCAAACCCAACTCTACATTGCAAATGAGTGGACCATGAGTTAACTAAAGTGAATATTTCTTAAATTTTGGATAAAAAGACAAAACAAACAAACAAACAAATAATATAAAGAATGTTTTTTTGTAGTTAAAACTAAGAATGTCCAGAATAGTCAACTTGTTAGAGTGAGAAATGCATTATTACTAAATAAAAGTTGCTAACAATTGCAAAACAGCTCAAACAATTAATTCTTTAGGGCAGGGGTCAATATCTGTGTCCCACTGAAAAGACGCTAAAATATTTAAGCACATAGCTTTCATAGCAAGATGTATGCATGAAACAGAGCACCATTCTTTGGCTGGAGAAAAAGGCATTTCCAGCTTTAAAAGTGTTGCAACTCAGCTGCCTCACTCAGCGCGCCGTCCTCCACGGCCTTCCAGCTGAAAATACCACGAGGTCGTGGGGAATGGGAGTGTGTTGAAATTCCAGTGGCTAGGGAGCGACGGAGAGCCAAAAAATCAGTGAGTCATCATTACTGATTTACAACCCTATTGGCCTGAGCAGATATACCGATGCTCATTCAGAGCTGTGGGCCAATAAAACCTCAGTCACTAGAAACCAAACCATGACCTGTTCGGGAAAACCAATCCAACCAGTATGTGGCCACGCCGCTGTATAGATTATTATTACCATAACGTCTCCTCACCACCTTTCAACACGTCACAATGACATCATGGTGAACCTGAAATTTCGCTGTTGGCTTAAATTCCAACATCAACAGTGTGTGTTTTTGCAACTTTTCTTGAATTGATAAATGATGCACGCAGAGCAGAATGATCATGTTTCATAGAAGTAAGCCCTCCTGTTTTTCTTCACTGGTTTCAGAAGAGATAACAAGAACGACCTGACAAAGCCACGGGGCGGACCTGTTTCTTTATAGAAACACAGATAAGAAGAGAAAGATATTTATTTTTAATTGGAATTTTTTGGTTTTCTGCTGATGTCTGTACCTGACCTGTTAATCCTATTGTGCCATTTTGCTGCTCATTCACATTGCAACTTTCCTGTTTTCTCCATACCCCAGAGGTGCTTACTAGATTCACATCGGGTGACTAGGTACAATGGAATATAGTAAGCACATTGTGATTAGTTTTAGGTGATGTGAGCATCAATTTGTGTCCTTCAGGTCAAAGCAACAGCACATTGATCCAAAACGTACATCATCCCATCAAGTGAAGAATTAAATTGCAAGAATTTGCAAAAGCCTAGTCGACGTCTGAACTTAAATCCAACTTTGGATGATGTAACGTGACCTGAAACTGGCCATTCATGCTCTGAAAACCTCCAAGGTGGATGAATTAAAATGAATGGAGTAAATTCTCCTACTTTAATGTAAAAGGCAGTTTTAGTTGTTGCAAATGTTGAAAGGCAGCTGTTGTCACCAAGGGTGGCACAAGCACTTTTAGGTTAAGAGGGTAATTGCTTAGTATTTTTTTTTTTCAACTTGGCACAGTATGGTTTTGAAAACTGCTTTTTGTTTTCACCCAAGTTGTTGACCTGAAACATTTAAGTGTGAGAAAAAAGCAAAACCAGAAGAAATCTCAAAGGAGGGGAAACCAAATATAATTATTGATATAAACCTTTGTGGTCCTTCACATATACTGAGTTTGGATACCGCTGATTTCACCATCCAGACATTTTGAGCTAATTTCCTAAAAACCTTTAGAACACTGTCCATTTTTGCAGAAAAGCATTCATAGAGAAAAATTCCCTCAAAATGAGCCACTTAAATAATTTCTGACAGATAAGTCCTATCAGATTCTAAGATGGAGGTCTCCTTCAGCCTAAAAGAACTGGAACGCACCATTTCGCAGTGTTCTTGTTTCCCATGTTACCGTGCCAGGCATTTGCACTTACATATCTGATGTAAAAACAAGTGGAGGATGACAAAATGGCAGCCTGATATGGAGTGTGGAGCAACCCCAAAAATATAGTAGGAGATTTATGAGGGAAGCAGAGCGCTAACATAAACTGTTGCCTGATATTTTCTTGTGAAACTGATGGCCTTGGCTGTCCTCCTTGTTAATTAAATGTTTTGTTCAAGATAAGGAGAAGCGAGTGAAGAACAGGAAAAGCTGGAATTGTGAGCCAAAAAAGTTCCTGAAAATATGTCTCATCAAGTTCTAGAGACTTGACATAATAATCCATTTAATTGTTATTTTAAGTTATATTCTTACATACAATTTTATATACTTTCATTATTCAGCAAATGCCTTCATGCTGCAAAGAGAAACACAGTTTTTAACATCTGCAGAGAAACTACAGTGCCTTACAAAATATTTTATTGCCATTGAGATTTCTACTTTTGGTCACATTTCAGCTACAAATACCCGTGTATTTTACTTAGATTTTATGTGGTAGAACAACACAAATACTGCGTAATTGTGAATTGAATGGAAAATGACATCTGATTTTCAAAGTTTTTCCAAATAAACTCAGAAAAGCAGGCCATTCATTTACTCTAAATCAACTTATGAGAGTCCACCTGTGTGTAATTAAATTTCAGAAAAAATAAACTGTTCTCTGAAAGATTTAGAGGTTTGTTAGCGAACATTAGTGAACAAACAACATAATAGAGACTAAAATAATGCAGCAGTCATGTTCAGGATAAATTTACAGAGTGGTTTAAAGCAAGGTTAGGTTATAAAGTTTCAAACTTTTGGTGAAATAGTTTTGTTTTTTGCCTACATGCAATGTTCATGTTTCCAGACTTCTGTTGCACTCTATTACTTTAACTACGATGAAAAGTAAATCCGCAAAACTATTATTTTTCCAATTTATCTTATTATTTCTTTGGCTTTTCCCCAGGACAAGATTTGAGCTTAGTCAATAGGCTACACATGACCAGATGTTTCTGCTTCACCTCTGAAATATTTCTAAAATTAGAATGCAAGAACCTGTCATGATAACAACAATGCTGAGAAGTGCATGACAAAAAGACAACATGGTTATCTGAAATTTCTGTATTTAGTCATCTTACTTATAAAAACATAAATTTTGGGGGGCAAATGGACCTGTCTGAATTCCAGCGACACACGACAGGCTGTTTTTTATTTCTGCAAAAAAAAAAAAAAAAAGAAAGAAAATGCCAGAGCTCACTGAAACGAGCTGACAGGCAAGCACTTCAGCCTGATTTTAATGTCCGTGTTCTCATGCTTTTAGAGCATCCCAAATTGGCATTCTGTGTGCAGTTGTAAGAATATCATGACATGAGCTGACATCATCATCAGAAGAACACAATCATCTGATCTGAGGGGTCTTGCTTTCAAGAGAGCAATCCAAGAATCCAGAGGAAAACGGGGGGGACGCAGCAGCTGAATTTAATTTGCAATCTGCAGAGTGAGCGTTCAGAGAATCTGATGTGTAACACTTAGCTGAGAGGCTGTTGCTGCTTCATGCGGTGGATGCTATTAGATATTCAGAGTTTGGCTTGTTTAAGGCCCCCCTCAGATCCACCATGGATTATTGAAACCATTCAGATGAGAGGGGGTAAGATGAAATGAAGCTCATGCAAGCCTGCTGGGTGACTGATTTCCTTTTGCAGCTTTAATGTGATCCGTTGGTGACTGTCCAAACATGAGAACTCAGTAGCTTTGAGTCAACATCAGCGAGATGAGAGAGGGGGGCTTAATATATGAGAGGCACTACATGCTGAGTCGGGTTCGGTTTCAGATGGAGGCACCGAGACGTATATTTCTAGTATAAATGGTTTCATACAGTGGAGGCAAGCTCCCAGCTGATATCCTTAATGCCCATCGAGGTGAATGTTCACCTGGACTCCATGACATAAACAGGGATTTAAAAAAAAAAAACAAATACACACATACACACACAACAGATAAAACCAATATGTTCTATGTCCAGTCTCAAGAATAGGACTTTTGCTCAGCTTCAGCAGAGGAGCAGGTAATTTGTCAAGAGCATATCATCTTCAGCATATGACCTCCAGGTCACGACATGCTTCTTTTTTTTTCTTTTTAAAGGCGTTTTCTTTTCCAAAATCACATGCTGACTTTGTTAAAGCAATCAGATTTCCACACACTGAAGTGATATACATATGATTGCAGGCAGATAGACACTTCCAAGGTCTTTTTTTTTGTTCTTTTCTGTTTTCCAAATGCAGTTGGCAAAATAATAAAAAAAGTGTCTCCTTGAACACTGCAGCAATCTCTGGGTGTCCTAAAATGGCAAAGAACAGGACCCACATGCGGGGAAGAGACAGGCAAACGAAAATAAACAATTTGACTAACAAAAAAATGGAATTCAAAATTGTACATAATGAGGTCCAGACAGGAATACAAAGTAAGGCATCTCAAATATTCCCGCCAGGCTGGTAGGAGTAATGGGATGAGGAAAAATCAAGGAGTATTTACACTGGTCACAGTTATTACATAGGTGAGTTAACAGGCAGACAGGAGACAGATGGGGGGTGCAGAGAGTTGAGATGCTGAAAGTCAAAAAATCCACCAGTGGGGTTGTGACAACACTGCGTGGAAGACATGAGGCTGCAAACAAAATAACACAATTTTCATCATCAAGAACCGACTTCAGCACTTCGACTCAACCATCCAGCATCCTTTAGTGTTATATTATCTTAGAAAAGACAGATACAATCGTTTGCATTATTTTTTGAAACAATTTCACACATTTTCTTTGTCAAGTTGGAAAAAATGCTTAATGTATAAATGTTGGGATCCAAAATAACAAAATTACTGCTGGTCTGGAACGCTTAAAGCTTTGGCTCAGACTTGAGAAACATGGACTTTGATTTTTACTGATTACTTGACTAAAGTTGCCTAACGCCACACCACTGAACATTAACTGCAGTATGTCTTTATTTCCTTAAATTGTGAATGGCTGCTTACAGCCCAGGAAATGGCAGACTTCAAAGTTTGTGTGTGTTTTCCTGAACGTTTTCCTCTCAACCTTTTTCTTAACCATATCTTCCACGTCATGTGGATCACTCCAGGACACATCCACCCCTCCCACCTCCTGTCTCTCACAGGATCTGCTCCATCGGGAATGCTTTGGATGAGAGGAAGCTGAAACAACAAGCAGGCTTTTGACTCCCGTCGGTGTGCTGCAGCCGTCTTCACACCAGAGGCAGAGGAGCAGGTGGAATAACTTATACAGATTCAACGATTTCCAGCTCCCAGGAGGAAGTGACATGGTGCCCCACAGAGGTATGGGGGAAGGGAGACCTCGGTATTTGTGTATGTTCCCTGTTAGATACAACGCTTATGATCTCTTGGGACACTGTCCAACATGTCTTTGATGATGTATAAAAGTGTCTCTCGTACATTGTACAGTCACTGAGGGATTTTCTGAGTCATCATGTTTTCATAAAAATTGTTTTTAAGCTGCTAAAAACAGAAAGCAGGGTGAGAGAAGACACTGCTGCAGTGGTATCGCCATCTTCAAACGCACGTTTTCTTTGACTCCAAAAGTACAAATTTCAACTTCATTACAACACATTTTTTAAAGAAAACCACCATATGCAAAAACATCACAATAAATATCATCAAGTTTTTAAACAGACATTTTTTTCCCCCCCGAAGAATCACAGAAGGAAAAACAACGCCGACATTAACAGACCGTAGACATTGCACAAGGACCATTCCAAACCAGTAGGTGGCGTTGAGGTTTCAAATGAAAAGCTCAAGATACCACGTTAGAAGATTTTGAACAGTGTCTGCGTATCTTGCATTTAACAGTTCATCATTTGGGGTCAGCAATTAACAAGACTTTTGGCAGCAATATCAGGCCTGAAAACAGAAAAATAAACAAAAACAACAACTGCACGTTGTGCAGAGAGGCTAACTACTGTGGCATCACAAACTGACGGATCTCTTTATGCATTTACAGACTGTAGCAGCATGTTTTTCTTATTATTGATGATCCTCAAACAAGCAGAGGACAGTAAAGTGTATTTCTGAATCTATAAGTATCACGTTATACCTGAGGCATATTGGATATTTTTTGGGCTGGAATTGGTGAGAAACCACAAACTTACTGAGTTGGAATATCATATTTTGTGGATTAGACTATGAACTTGGACATTTCTACTTTTAAGAAGCATTTGAAATGTAACATTTACAAATACAGCTCAGTAATTTGAATATTTGGAAAATGTTCAAAATTTCTTGGCTCTTTCTTTGCTAACTGCAGCCTCAGTCTGCTCCCTGTGAAGCTTCCCAAAATTATTGAATAGATTTTTTTTGACAAGGCCTCTCACGGCCGTGGTTATTCC
Organism: Poecilia latipinna; assembly: GCF_001443285.1. Taxonomy (NCBI): domain Eukaryota; kingdom Metazoa; phylum Chordata; class Actinopteri; order Cyprinodontiformes; family Poeciliidae; genus Poecilia; species Poecilia latipinna. The sequence goes on along the minus strand of NW_015113292.1, from coordinate 36,954 downwards.
TGCTGCTGGTGCACCATCATCTGCCACACCTTTTCCTTCCACTCAATTTTTTATGAATTACGTTACAAACTTTTGACAATATTAAAATGTTCCATGACACACAATTTGGGGTTTTCATTATCTGTAAGGCAATGCAGATATTAGATTTCAGCTGATTTGTGAGTTCAGTTGGGAGGGAAACATTGACATCTTGTTGAATACATTATTATTTTTTAAATTTCTGCTTCTTTTCTCTGTATTTTAAGCATTTTTACTCACAGAGTTAGCCATCTCCTTATTTATTTCAACCTTTACCTTTCCAAACATTTCTCTCATCTCCAATCAGAACACCTGTTCACACTCAGTAATTACAGTTTTCAGTACTTAAAGTCTGTGTTTCTCTCATTACACATTCAGAGCCTCAATCTTTAACTATCCCATCAGTGTTTGGTTACCTTTACCGTATGTCTGCTGTTTATTCAGTTCCTTTGCTGCCAGGTTTCAGCTCCAGATAGTCACACAGCTTTTATACATTTGAGTAAGCATACTGACCTGTTTCTTCCACCAGCAATCAATGTTCCTATTTTAAGCCTTTGAGTGCTGGATTCATCTTCCAGACCCCGACCTGGTCCCAACGTTTGCAGTCAATAAGTTCTCAATTTCTGGATTTGTTTATAAATGTTCCTACTTTGCATGTTTGTGCCCATCTCCCATTGAGTCTATTCAACATCACTTGCCAAGACAAATGTAATCTTGATTACGCTAAACTGAGTACAGTCATGCCTAACAACCTGAAACTTGGGAAGGAGGGGATACATGGGAATGCCCCCCAACAACAGTATTAACATATTATTTTTAAGAAAATTGACTGATTCTGAATTTGAAGTTCTTTCAGAGTGGCTCCAGTTTCACCAAAACCTATTTGTGAAAAATAAAATTAGTACAAGGATCAATATGGCTAAACTTTCATGTTATTAAAAAAAATAATAATAATAACACTTCTTTATTACACAAAGTTGGACTTTATTTCAGATGTGTTGACTGTCCAGAAAACCCATGAGGGACATCAAGTTGTGTTAGCAGGAGATATTTCCATAACACTAGAGCAGATACAATATTTTGAAACCACCACACATGTTGTAGCTATGTTATCATTCACATCAAGTGATGAGAGTTAAATAGTAAATAACAGTAAAAGTCGTTCTGTCAAGCTTATTATAAAAAGTCCAGGTTTATATTATGGTAACCAAAGACTTATTCGAAGAACACAGACATTCAGCAATGTCTGTTTTATCATATTTACTGTTTAACTAGTTTCACTTTAGGAAACATTTAAAGTCATGCAGTGGTTCAACTTCATTACAGAACAACAAGGAGTAGACACATAAAAAAAAATGTAGATGCTTTGTACACTGATGAGTTCAGAGTCTGAGCATATGAAGTCTCAGCTGTCTGACTGCTGGAAAGAGACCGGCACGAAGGCATGTGACCCTGCCGGTCAAGGAGCAGCTTACTGATGCAACTGAGGAAAACAAAGGCACTCTAAATACAAATAAACATCTGCAACATCTGCACATGGACAGAGAGGACGCGGAGGGAAGCCAACTGCTTCTGCCAGAGCCTTCGTCTGAGCAGGGAACATGTGACCAGAGAGTAAATAAAGTGCACGGCATGAGGCGGGGACACGGCGCGGGGTTTGGACCCCTCAGGCAGACGGATGCTGCAGCCTCCATCGTGGCGATGTGGCCCGTCGAAGGGGTGAACGTCCACAGCTGTGTTTTAACTCTGTTTGTTCCTGAAGGCTACATGGAGAGGCTTCGGCAACCACCATCTCTCCTCAGATGCTGTGTTGCACACGTACAAGCTGCTGAGAGCCGAGACGTTTATGCTTCATTCACCGCTGCAATTTGTTGTCAGCGCATTAAGATTTACCGTCAAATGGAAAAAAGGTGCAATTTGCAGAGCGTCAACGCTGCAGGTCTCCAAGAAATATTATGTTTCAAATACAACATTGTCTTCACATAAGTCAAAAGTGTTCATGTTACACTTTATAAAATCCATTGGGCCTCTGGCATTAATTCTATACTTACTTTCTGAATGTTACAATAGAAAATTAATCTCTTGAGGTGTCCATCATTATGCCGTCTTAATTTTTTCCCCACAAATTCGACAAGTAAACCAGTTTTTTCCCATGCTGAATTGTCGTCTTTACATTATTTCTGATATTTTAGCCATTTTCCCAGCTTCCCACAGACGCTAGAGATGATTGAGGTCCAAGGAAAGTAAACTTAAGGTCATGTCTGTAACTTGGCATGGAGTAATTGCTGAAAGAGTCCTCTACCTCTGGAAATATCAAAAAGAGCTTTAATTTGGTTTGCAACAATGTTTAGGATCTAGTATCTAACATTTCCTTTGAAGATTGCATCCCAGTGCTGCATCTTCCATAAGTGATGCAAAGAAACTCCATTGTTGATGTGATGAGAAAGAAAATGGCTTTGATCAGGGTCACGTCAAGGCGAAAAGGAAGATGTTTATTTATAATGTATTTATTATACATTTTTTTAATACATACATAAAAGTATTGACTGATTCTTTTTTTAAGTTACTCTAAAAATACACCCTTTCTGCAGAAGATGATAGATTGATGACTGTGAGGCAAATCCAGAAAGTGCAAATTCAACAGCTGAGGGCAGCCTTTACCACAGATTGAAGGCTATCACAGTGGACAGATTGAAGAACTTCAGAGACCAAACTCAATGTTTGTACTGTGCATTTCTTGAGTAAATCGTTAAAGCTTCACCCACACCTTCAGTCTTTGACTTTCTTTACCATAAAGTTCTTACAGGATAGGAATTTAAGAGGAAAACCACTAAAGTCTCATTTTAGCTGATCACCTTTATCAGAAAATGTCAGCATCAACAACTCGACAGCATTGCTACCAGCTCTGTTTATCTATAGAGTAGTTTTAAACTCAAACAGCAGGGGGCAGCATATTAACATCCCCTCCTCTTTTACCCATTATCAACATCTGAGTGCAATCTGCCCCCAGACGACAGGGAAAATGTGAAATGACATATTTTAAAAGCTACCCTGTTGGAATGATTTCATAGAAATAAGAAAGCTGCAGATCCTGTGGGAGATACAGGGAGAAGGCAGCTGCTAGTGGTTGAGGCCAAAAAGACTTAGCATCAGGATGTTCTGAGCGACTCAGAATAAGGATAAAAAAGCAACTTCAAGTGGAACCTCATCAGTGGCGTGTTTTCCTCTCGCTCAACACAAGTTTTATTTATTTTGTTTGATGAAGGTGTGGATTGCAGGAGAGACAAAGGAGAAATTTGGAGAATTAAAGACTGAATTTCTGTTAGTTAAAATTGTGGAAATGTAAAAATGAAACTGATTATGAACGAGTTAAGGAGAAAGGTCATATTCAGAGGTAATGATCAGGAAAAATGCATGACATCAAAAAGCCTGTACAAAATTTACTGTTTATTTATTTTCATATGGAAAAAAAACCCCACCTCCAATGATCTTTATTTCCAAGTATTCATCATCATCATCATAAAAAACAGTTGCTATGAACACATCCTGATAGTCATTATGTACAAAGCTGCTTTTAGGTGGGTAGCTGTATCTGTTTGTTCACGTTGAAGTTGTATTTTTCCCACTGAAGCAGATTATTCAAATAAGAGAAAAAGAAGCATGGAAGTCTTTACAAGCTATTTGTGCAAGTTATTGAAGTCGTTTCACTTCAGGTTGCAAAATGGCTTATCAGGCTTCAAATTAATCTTCTGAAGAAGTTAAGATAACAAAGAATACTGGTAAATGGATAATAACACACACGTGTAATGTTTGTAGGCCACAACTCTGTGTTATTCATACTCATACTGTTTCAGTAAACCATCTGTCATGTTGCTCGTGTGACGATGGCTGCCGCAGCTAATGGCTGCACTGCAGGATATCCTGTCCTTGTGTGCAGGTGGGGGACCTCGACTGGGCCCTGACATCCTGAACCTGTAACCATTTGAACAAAGTTCAAAGGTGACAGATTAGGTCAGCGTAATTTGTCCGTCACGTGCAAGCTTAACCTCTTAGCACCGCTGTCATTTGCTGCCACGTTAAAATTAGTTCAGTTGACTACAGTGAGTTAGGAGCCATCTGAAAATGGAAAAAGTCACAGTTCAGCATGAAAACTGCACCTCAGTTTGCAAGAAAAGATCTTCTATTTTATTGATAGGAGGATGTCTCTATCAGCCTGTTCACATCTCAATGTTCTTCTCCCAAAGGCAAAATGAGGCCACCTTCACCTGGAGTCAAGAAATACAGGACAAGCAGTTAGCAGGTGAGCACATGAACATGCTAATTCCCTCTTAATAATAATTTGACCGTTGGGAACCAAAATCAGTCTTTAAGAGTGGGCCTTAACATAAATGATGTAAACTTGAAAGAAAAAAAAATCAGCTAAAACATAAATTGACTTGGTTGGTTTCAGAGAGGTTTTCAGAGATTCGTCACAATTTAGTGAGATACAATCATTGCATTTTAGTATTTGCAGAGAAAGGCTGATCTTAACTTGGAAACCCACTTTTTCACTCTTGTAGTTGCCTTTCAGTCAGATATCTCTTCCTTTGCCTGCACCTACATCCCTTTTGTACTGTATCTTGTGAATTGCTCACTCATTCTCTTTATCCCAGGCTCTCAAACTCATCCACATTTACGTTGTATTTTTTAAAGTATTTCTGTGTCTCACAGTTAAGCCCAAAGTTTGTTATAGTCCTTGCAGATGCTTGCAAGTTTCCATGTTTCCAATGACTAAGTAAAATCATTCTTGCACGGACGAGCCAGGCGCCCTACTTTCTTCTGAGAATCGTTGAAGGAATGTCCTCGTTTTATAATAACCTGCTGTGTCACTTCTTATCATAGACAAACTTCTTGGTTTAATGAACATATGAATACTTTTGGGCTTAACTGTAAATCATTGAAACTCTGGGAACCAGCACCTGAATGGAAAAGATTCGGACTAAGACTAATTAAAGAAAAACACCACAGCGTCTGTAGTTTCTCAAGAACATTAAGAGACGATGAGGTTCAGTGTTCTGCTGTTCTGTGTGACTGGCTGTATGTGCACTAATATGTCAACAGTTGGAATTTGGTCCTATATGTTTGCAGTTTGACGTGGAATGTGTTTGGGTTTGCTACAAGGATTTATATTTTTCTAAGGGGGTCATAAAACGCTACCTAATTGAAAAAATATGTCACTGCAGTTGTGCGTACCTCTGCTCTGTAAATATGATGTTTTTCCAGCTAATTATGATGAAATGCCTCACATGGGCTGACAGCCACTGCAGCTAAAAGCAAAACAATTTTCAGCATCAGACATAAATGTTTTCTTTTGGTTATTAACAATGGAAATTACTGCTTGGCAAGGTCTGCGGCTGCAATCAGTCCCCCTAATTGTCGAGCGTTTTATTCGTCGTTGAGCTCGTTGAGCACACACACCGGAGCACGGCTGCATAACGTGTCATTACTCAGCAGAGTCTTAGCTGAGCAGACAAGGAGAGCTTTTCTTAGCACACAGCTCCCGTCATTAGCTGACATTAACGGCGTAAATGACACTTTGACGGATGTTCGTAATTTAGACGGTTTTCTTTAGAGCAGAACCGTTTGCTTCTGCTGCTGGAACAGATCTCTAATGAAAGGCAGGCAACATCAATGACATCTTGTTTTCTTTGTACTTCCCACATGTACGAAATTAGCAAAAACTGTCAAACAGTGAATTACAGGCAAGGATTTCAAGATGCTGTCGTCTAAAAGGCAGAGTAGCATCTCCTGAGGGACACAAATGGAAGCCCCCTCAAAAAGATTTCCCTCATGCTGCAAAATCGATGAGGGAAGGTGACAGCTTGGTTTCATTTAGAAGTGCGAGTCTGGGTTATAGTTTGTAACGTATCAACAAAAAGTGCCAGAGCCAGTAGAGAAGAATCCAAACTGGACACGCCCCAACCTGACGCGGGATACTTAGAAAGTTTGTAGTCTGTGATTTATTACAGTCTTAGATGGGAAGTGATTCCCGCTCTGCATCATCCACCCTCCCACCTCCTATGTGCGACAGAACCAGAATGTTTGAGCCTGGGTGGGGAAGGGGAACTGTTTTAGGTGGTGGTGTAGCTATGGAAACTAGAATCAGACACTGCACAGGTAATATAAGCAGCATGTTTTGTCTCATTACCAACACAATTTATTCCAGAACACTGTTGTCTCTCAACCTGTGTCTGTAAAAGTAACTTTAAATTGAAGATACAAACACTTGGTGGTATTTACATGTGTTGTAATGTTTCTGTCCTCGCTTCCCCACATTGCAGATTTAATCTGTTATAGAGATGTAGTGTAACCAATGGTTAATTCAAAAACTGCTTTGAGACATTTTACGTTTCTCCATTGCCTTATTGAAATCATTGCCCTGTTAAAACACACATATAGAGGAAGGACTCGGTAAACTGTGTTCACATTTTGATTCTTAAATGGAGACGTGTTCAGTAAATTGTAAATATCTGTCTCTGAAAAGTTTATTCACATAGTGATACAATAATTACACATTGACTGCGACCAATATTTGCGTAGTGTAAGACTTTGATTTTGGTTAGAATTAAGTTTCTTTTCAATTATGCATGCAGAATGGATGTGGGAAAGGTTATGATGATGTCCTGAAGTTTTAAGGGCATATAAGCTTCACTCCATAACATTTTATAAGATAGCAGACACAGATGGTTAACTGCTGTTGTACCCTGTATAACTTTTCTTCTGTTGCTTTCAGTTATTCTTTGGTAAGCTGACACATAGTTCACAGGATGTGAACAAACATCAATGCTGGACTTTCAACCACTGTCCATATAACATTCCAGCAAGGCAAAGAAGAAAACCAGGAGTAGTTGATCCTGCAAATCTTTTAGAGACGTAGTCCTAAGGAGAATATGA